>NC_090891.1:9100364-9122864 GCF_036669925.1 Montipora capricornis | reverse complement strand
TCTCTATGCTTGCGTTGACCTGCACGGCATCCTCTTCTTGTTTGTTTCATTTTGGCAATACCATGTTCAGTCAAGCAGCGCCACAAGCTGGGATGACATTTAGCTTGAAATGTAGAAGTCGCTTTAGCTTTTAAAAATGATCTTGAATAAACCAAAGCCATAAAGAAACTTGAACTTAAAAGAAACAAAATAAAAATTTCCAAAACGCCAGAAAATAGTAGAAATTTGAGGCTATGGCAAGAGCAGCCCGTCAAGCGCATCGTGCCAGTTCACGGAATGGCAGCAAAGCCGCGTAATAGAACAAGAACACGGCAAACAAAAGAAAGGACCCTTCAACCGCTGTCCAACTTGCATGTCAAATTCATCAAAATCCGATTACTTGTGGAAATAGGCCATTTTACAGTTGTTTCCTCAGCGACCTAGCCTATGAATGGCTGCGAGGCTTCCGGTGACCTTGCTTTGATACAGCCCCGACTGTTTTTATCATGCAAATTGTGTTGTTGTAATTCTAATTAGTCCGTATTAACATTACTAAAGCACGGAGGTTTGTATCAAAACAGGGTCTCCGGCAGCCTCCCTTCCATTCGTAGGCCAGGTAACTTAGCTACAACTGAAACATGGTCTATTGTGTTTGGCACCGCAAGTGTTATTACTTCTGTTGCTTTAGCTCAGTTTCAGCTCTAACTTTTGCATTTGAAGTCGATGTTCTAACGTCCGTGACTCCCTGGAAATCTATCAAGTTGATACTCTACGAAAAAACAAAATTGATACTTATACAAAAAGAACACAAGAGCGTTTAGTAAGCCAGCAATAGAGATGCACCGCCCAACGTGGGGCTCGAACCCACGACCCTGAGATTAAGAGTCTCATGCTCTACCGACTGAGCTAGCCGGGCTCCTCCCTTCACCAGTGTTGGCGGAACGTTAAATAACAATATGAGACGGGTATGCCTGGGCTCAGTGAGGCATATCCACCCTGTTCGGTTCTTCAAATACGGGCATTTCGGGCTTGATCATACTGAGATACTGCCGAACATTTATAGTGATTATTATTATTATTATTATGGGTGTCGTGGGAAAGGACACTCGAAAGACAATTGAAGGGTCATCGGGAAGCCACCTGGTGGTTCGTGGGGGACAATCCACTCCGAGTACAAATGTCATAGCTCCCGTAGCACAGTAGGTTAGAGCGTCGTACTTATAAGCAGTATTGGCAACGGCCACTTAAGGTGCTGGAGTAATGCGAAGGTCGCGGGTTCGATCCCCGCCGGGAGCAAGCTTATTTTAACGACTCTGGTGTCGGCTTTAATGTCAATTGTCAAAGCTTCCTTTGAACACAGACAGGCACAGCTACTTTCTGGACTATATTACCATACAATTTCTCTAAATCAATATGTTACCATAGTTTCTCACTTTCTCAAGTATGACACTATAGTGCTATAGACTCAATGGGCTAATTGAGTGTTTTGCTCCAGCTATTTCCATATCATCACAAAGAATCTTAATCCCGAGAGATTTAAATTGGGTTCAACATTGAGTTAGCCGATTAGGTCTACTCGAGGTTATAAAAAAGGTTGATCAAATCCTGAGGATTATCATCGTCAATCTCGCACTCAACGTTTAAAATGAATGACCAAATTCAGTTTATCGCTCACCAAAAGCTTTCATCACTTTGCCGAAGCCGAGTTTTGCAGGTGTTCTCAACTATTACTTGTATTTGAAGGAAGATCAGCACGGCGACATGGATGTCTTTTCACCGGCTGACCTGTTGGAAAGACAGCTTCGGATTGGGTACCATTCTGTTTCAACCCCAGCCGAAAAGATGGTGACCTCAACCCGTAATGCAACCTTTCCCCCCTTTTCAATGACGATCGCGCAATAACTTTGAGAATTCGTGGAAAAAGTCATTACTCTTTTTGTCTACAACTTTGAAAAGGGGGGGTTCGGTGAACTGATACGTGGCATCCAGTTTCATAGAAATTTATGACCGAGATTGCTGGTTACTACGGATCTTCAAGCAACGCTGGGAAGTAGTGGTGTCCGAGTTTGGCGAACAAAGGGTGCTCCGTTTTGGAGAATTTTGACTTGAACCCGCAATCTTCGGATTTCCATTTGCAGTAGGAGGCCGATGCCTTATCCATTAGGCCACGGAGGCAAACTTAGTGACTATTCAAAGCGACTTGATGTACTGCTGAGCGGTGAAATATATTTCGTTAAGCTTCCTTTCTTTGATCGAAATGACAGATGGTTCTTTGAGAGCCACAGTGCTTTTCAAGTTTATGAAAGGACGTTGATCAAATCCCAAGGCTTAACTTCAGTGGCAGTTTGTGTACGTTTACGTGCAAGGTACCGTAGCTCAGTTGGTCATGGGTTCAACTCCCATCGGTGCCTTACGTTTTATTGATGTTCAGGTGAGGTTTGTTGAAATTTGACTTCCATGACAATCATTGTACGTGGTTGTGCATAATAATCCCGTTGAGGGGAACGCATAAATGAGGTCGCATCGTTCTCACTAGACAAATCAAAAGATGATGCATGTTACAGCATCTCATTTCGGCTTCATCTTCGAGGAGAAAGCTTAGGATGCGTTCGATTGACCGTATTCCGGAATAGGAATATATGGAATATAAGTTAGAAATCCTTCCTTTTACGGAGATTACGATTTTGCAAAAACAACAGGTGGGCTTGGGCTTGATCATACTGAGATACTGCCGAACATTTATAATTATTATTATTATGGGTTTCGTGGGAAAGGACACTCGAAAGACAATTGAAGGGTCATCGGGAAGCCACCTGGTGGTTCTTGGACAATCCACTACGATTACGACTGTCATAGCTCCCGTAGCACAGTAGGTTAGAGCGTCGTACTTATAAGCAGTGCTGGCAACGGTCACTTAAGGTGCTGGAGTAATGCGAAGGTCGCGGGTTCGATCCCCGCCGGGAGCAAGCTTATTTTAATGACTATGACTCTGGTGTCGGCTTTTTAATGTCAATTGTCAAAGCTTCCTTTGAACACAGACAGGCACAGCTACTTTCTCAACTATATTACCATAAAATTTCTCTAGATCAATATGTTACCATAGTTTCTTACTTTCTCAAGTATGTCACTATAGTGCTATAGACTCCATTGGCTGATTGAGTGTTGGACTCAATTCAAACCCTCTGGGAATAAAGCGTTTTGCTCCAGGTATTTCCATATCATCTAAATATCTATGCTACACTATCATGGAAATACAATACAGAAAGAATCTTAATCCCAAGAGATTTAAATTGGGTATGTAGGGCCTATACAGTTAGGTTAAGGAATACGGTGTTAACCCCTCTTAGCAACAAAACTGTAGTAAGGAATCATGGGAAGAATAAAGACACGAGGTTTTTGTTGTCCGCCATTTTAGAATGTGTGTGTGTTTTAAGTGCGAGTCCGAATCCATACTTCCGTCCGCTCAGTGTGCAACATTTGGTGGCCTGTCCGGGAGATATGAAAGAAACTAAGACAACGTTTTAAGCAATCGATGAGGACGGGAACGAGGAGACAAGGAAACAAGTTTTTGAAATAGCTGAAATCGTGCACACGCTCGCGAAGGAATCAACACACGCAATGGAGATCGAAGACATACAAATGGAGATCCAGAGTCATATCTGCCAGCTAAAGGTTGAGTATCTAGGAGTAATTGCTAAGACTTTAGGCTGCGGTGACAGTGACATTAAGGATAAAACGAGGAAAGGGCTTGTCAGATTGATCGAGGAGCATCTCGAAGCCAAATTGAAGGGCAGCGTGGAGCCGGACACCGAGTTTTTGGAAGATTTCAGGACTGCAATAATGATTTACACACCTTGGTGTCCACCGCTCGAGGATGTAAGCAAAAAAAAGAAGTCGGAAGTTTTCTCAATCGGAACTAGAAAAGGAAAAGTTGGAATATGAGGTGATTAAACAGAAATTTGAGGCATTGACCATGGGTAAAACACATTCACCGGAGAAGGATGTTGACAACAAAGAGGAGGTGAAGGCGAAGGGTGAGTCAAAGTCATTATACTTCCAACCGAGTGATTTTAAACGAGAACTAAAGATTATTGGCCAAATCGGGGAACCAGGGCAAAAGAACAAATTGAGTTTTGTGAGTCTAGTGAGACAAATTGAAGGTGCACTGCAAAAAGGCTACAAGCCACAAGAGGTTGTTGATGCAGTGGTCAGGGCTATTAATCCAGGGATCAGATTACGAAGCTATTTAGAAGGACTGAGTGACTTAACACCCCCCCGAATAGGACGTATTCTTAGATCCCATTTTCAGGAGAAGAGTGCGATTGACCTGTACAGACAGCTATCAACTTTAGTTCAGGAGCCACAGGAAAATCCTCGAAGGTTTTTAATCAGAGCCCTGGATACAAGACAAAAAATCCTGTTTGCCTCGTAGGAGGTTGATACTCAGTTGAAATATTATCTAAAGCTAGTGCAGGGAATGTTTTTACATGCAATAGACACTGGTCTTCAAGATGAAGCCATTCGGATCAGGTTAAGACCAATATTAGAAAAACCAGATGTACAGGATGAGGATCTAATTCAACAAATGAATGTAGTAGTTTCAGAAGAAAGTGAAAGAAAATCCAAACTGGGCTCTACCCCTCGTCAAAGGAACCCAAGGGTGAACGAAGTGCATGCATCACAAGGGGAAGGGGGATCCATCCAACAAGGGGCAACCGCTAAGAAGCTTAACTCCCCTGGAAAAGAGAGTCCTAGAGAAGAGAAGTTCATGGCGGCACTACAAGCGGTCCGTTCAGAACTTACCACATTAAAAGAATCAGTTGAGAGAAATCTAACCAATGAGGAACGTTTCACCAGGCCACTACCTGTAAATCAGAATCTGCAAGGGTATCAGGGCCCAAGGGGCTGTATCGACTGTCAAAAGGAAGGAAAGGGGCAGCTGTGCGACCACTTCCACATTTGTGGTAGTAGTGACCATTGGGCCCGTGGATGTCGGAAACGGAGGTCAGGACCGGGAAACAGGCGGGGGCTACAGCCGAGGGACAGGAAGTAGCCCCGCCCCAGGACAGATTTATAAAGTCCCACCAGTGTGCTAATTGTCAGAGGATTGCAGCAGGATCCCAACAAAGTTTCAAACAATGTTTCGGTTGTAAAGCAGTTCGTTATTGTGGTCGAAGTTGTCAGAAACGTCACTGGGACAGTTACAAGGGTCTCTGCCATGCGATCCAGCAACTGGAAGCTAGGAACAGTACGCCAGTACTTTGGGGGGTTGGTTATGTATTTGCTAGTCATTTGACACGCAGGCAGCGTGTGGTAGTTGCAAGGTTGGTTGGCAAGAAGTGTAAGGTGTCATGTGTTCTCAATGGAGTCCCAGTCGAAGCCCTTTGGGATACGGGTGCACAGGTGTCTATTGTGTCCAAGAGCTGGCTTGAGGAATATTTGCCTTCCTCAAAGTTAAGAAACATTGAAGAGTTGCTTGGCGAAAATGTAGGACTGAACTTAAGGACAGCAAATGGTGGAACCATACCATTTGAAGGGTGGGTGGAAGTACAGTTTCAGCTCTCGTCGAACACAGAGTCATCAAGTTCTCTAACTGTACCATTCCTCATTGCAAGAGATGAGTTGGAAACTCCAATCATTGGGTATAATGTAATAAAAGAAGTAGTGAAGGATAGAGAAACCGAAGGAAGCAGCTCCATTGTTGACATCATGAATACGGCTTTAAAGGAAGTAGCACTGGAGAATGTTACTGCGTTGGTTGATTTGGTGCAAAATGCAAGTATGGAGGACATGGGTGTGTTGAAGAATGGTAAGCGCAATCTGACGGTACCACGAGGGCAGGAAGTGACAGTACCGTGCAGAATTAACTGTGGTTCTCTCGAGGAGAGGACACCAGTGTTATTTGAACCAGACCCAGGTATGCCTTGGCCAGCCGACTTGGAAGTTTTAGAGCAGCTCCTCACCCTACCGCGAGGGTCGCCACACAGGGTAAACATTACAGTCCGCAACCCCTCAAGGCATGATGTAGTCCTTGGCCGGCGAACGCTACTGGGACACTTGCAGCTAGTGCAATCGGTTACCCCTTTGGAAGTAGTAAGAAAGGACCTCCCTCGTTCGGAAGCTGTGGATCCAAAGGGAACAGGTGGTACCTCACTTCAGGATGGAAACCCATCAGTACCCCAACATCAAGTAAACAGGGAAGTTGCTAATGAAAGAAAGTCCTTCAAGACACCAGCCGTGGTGCTAGGTGACCTGACAGAAAGTCAACGCCAGTTGGCCATGACCATGCTAGAGGAGGAGGCTGCGTCATTCTCCCAAGACGATGATGATATGGGACGGATAGAGGGACTTCAATTAAATTTGGAGTTGTCAGACACCACGCCAGTCCAGAAGAGCTATTCCTCAATTCCCCGTCTCCTGTATGCTGAAGTTAAACACTACATTGAAGACCTGCTTAACCGGGGATGGATAACTAAGTCTCAGTCACTTATTCATCTCCCGTGGTGTGTGTAAGGAAGAAAGATGGAGGGTTACGCCTGTGCGTGGATTACAGGGAGCTGAACCGTAAGACAGTACCAGATAGGCACCCAATACCAAGAATCCAAGAGACACTGGATAATCTTGGAGGGAACTCCTGGTTTTCAGTGTTAGACCGGGGAAAGGCGTATCATCAGGGTTTTGTTGGGGAAAAGAGCAGACACCTGACTGCTTTCATCACACGTTGGGGTCTGTATGAATGGACTCGGATCCCATTTGGGCTGAGTAATGCACCAGCAAGCTTTCAGCGGTTGATGGAAGATTGTTTGGAAGGTATTCGCGACGAGATTTGCATTCCTTACTTGGACGATGTCATAGTTTATAGTGGAACGTTTAAAGAACATGTGGAAAATTTGCGAATAGTGTTGAGACGCCTGCGCAAACATGGAGTGAAATTGAAGACAAGCAAGTGCAGTCTGTTCCGGAGAGAAGTCCGCTATCTAGGCCGAATTGTAAACCAGTCTGGACACAGTATTGATCCCGAGACTACTAAAGCGGTCACGAGTCTTAGAGAATCTATGCCAGAGACTGTGGGTGGAGTCCGTAAACTAACAGGACTATTAAGCTATTACAGGAGGTACATTAGTGATTTCGCCAAGATTGCAAAGCCCCAGCAGAAAGGAGATACAGTTTGGTTCCTATCGCTATCCTGTCAGCCAAGTGAAATGGGACACATTATGAATGTGGATTATGAACCGAGGGTGCAACCTCTCACACCTAAGGAACTGCACGAGGCTCAAAGGAAAGACAAGGTGATGAGTGCAGTGATTCGGTATAAGGAAACCGGCAAACCACTCGCAGCACAAGACAGGCGCCAGGCGTCACCTGCAGTACAGTCCCTTCTACGTGAATGGAGTAAACTTGCAGTTGGAGAAGATGGAATCCTCCGGCGCAGAAGTGGCCCTAATCTTCAGATTGTCCTTCCGCAGAAGTTTCATCGAATGGTCTACAAAGAGCCACATGAAGAAATGGGACACTTAGGGACAGAAAGGGTCCTTCACCTTGCCAGGGAACGGTTTTATTGGCCCCGGATGAAAAGAGACATTGAACATTACGTGACGCATGTTTGTAGTTGCATCAAACAAAAGAGACCAAACATCTTGCCAAAAGCACCAATGGAGACCATACAGAGTAGCACACCCTTCGAACTGGTGTCATTGGACTTTGTACACCTTGAAAAAAGCAAAGGGGGATACGAGTATATCCTGGTTATAGTTGATCATTTTACAAGATTTGCCCAAGCGTATGCGACTACCAACAAGTCTGCACGAACAGCAGTGGACAAATTGTATAATGACTTTATATTACGTTTCGGGTTTCCGGCAAGAATCTTGCATGATCAAGGTGGCGAATTTGAAAATCAGTTGTTCCATCGGCTGGAGGAATGCTGTGGTATGGTCCGATCTCGAACAACGCCTTATCATCCCCAAGGAAACGGAAAGACAGAACGCCTGAACCAAACACTGTTATCCATGCTAAGAACTTTGCCTGAGCATCAGAAGTCCAAGTGGAAGGACAGCCTCCAAAAGGTGGTTCATGCTTACAATTGCACTCGCCATGAAGCGACAGGATATTCGCCGTTTTTCCTATTGTTTGGCCGACCCCCAAGACTCCCAATTGATGTCATATTTGGTACCAAACCCACTGCCTACTCAAGTTACCCAGCTTATGTTAAGGAGTGGCAAGAGGCAATGAAAGAAGCATACGGAATAGCCAATAAGAAATCTCGGCTATCTGGACTCAGAGGCAAGAAACAGTATGACCGGAGAGTTCACAGTCCAGTACTTCAGCCAGGCGACTGAGTCCTAGTACGAAACTTAAGTGAGAGAGGCGGCCCTGGGAAGCTGAGGTCCTACTGGGAAGACACCATCCACCAGGTAGTGAAACGGAAAGGTGAAGAGAGTCCAGTTTATGAAATTATCCCTGAATCTGGTGGAGGGCGACACCGCGTGATTCACCGTAACCTTCTACTGCCATGCAATGATCTTCCTTTTGAAGCAAGGCCCGGTGATACCACCCGCAAAAGACCAAAACGGAAGTTGCCAACTGCCCAGCCACATCTGTCGTCACCAGGGGCCTCCAATGTCGGAGACAGTCCTGAAGAAGAATCCGCAGGGATGTTAACCTTCACTCCTGTAGAGCCAGAAAGCGCGTTGTCAGACAGTACCTGTTCAGCCAAAGAGCCTTCATCCAACCAGGCATGTGCTGATGAGGAAGCGGCCTCCAGTATCTACCAACCTGACCTGCAGATACAAGCACCGACAGATCCAGTTCTTGAACCAACTGTATTAGAGCAGTCAGAAGTCAGACCAGGAGAAGGGAGACCGATAAGGGAGCGCAGACCACCTACCTTACTAACTTATGACAGCTTTGGAACTCCGAGCTATTACCAACCAGCGGGACTGTGTTTAATTAGCCACAATGCGGGAGCGGCACCAGTACCTGTACCCCTGGCACGAGGACCCCTTGGAGGAATTCCTAATGTGTGCATGAACTCCGTTTGGCCAGTTACTTATCCTGCACCATACGGATACGTTGGCTCACATCCTTTCTAAAGTGATCAGAAAAATCCTAACACGAACTTTGTGATGTTTTTTTTTCTGTGATTAAGTGGACTTAAAAAAAAAAAAAGGACTTTACAACATCACACTTAATAGTTTGCCAGTGGAAGTCGTTGAACCTTAACAGTATTCCAAACTGTATGTGTATACAAGTCTTAAGTGGTTGTACTCGTGGCTTTGTGGTTAGGGCCCGATCACCCCTTTCCACTTGACCTCAGAAATGAAAAGAGGAGACTTGTGTATTGATAACCCCAGACGCCAGTCTTACATAACTGTCTAATATCGAGGACGACCTTTTTTTTTCATAAGGGGGAGTGTGTAGGGCCTATACAGTTAGGTTAAAGAATACGGTGTTAACCCCTCTTCCCCCCAGCAACAAACTGTAGCGAGGAATCATGGAAAGAATAAAGACACGAGGTTGTTGTTGTCCCCCATTTTAGAATGTGTGTGTGTTTTCAGTGCCAGTCCAAATCCATACTTCGGTCCGCTCAGTGCGCAACAGGTACAACATTAAGTTAGCCGATTAGGTCTACTCGAGGTTATGAAAGAAGGTTGATCAAATCCTAACGTTTAAAATGAATGACCAAATTCAGTTTATCGCTCACCAAAAGCTTTCATCAGTTTGCCGAAGCCGAGTTTTGCAGGTGTTCTCAACTACTACTGGTATTTGAAAGAAGATCAGCATGGCGACATGGATGTCCTTTCACCGGCTGACCTGTTGGAAAGACAGCTTCGGATTGGGTACCATTCTGCCTCAACCCCAGCCGAAAAGATGGTGACACCAACCCATAATGCAACCTTTTCCCCCCGTTTCAATGATGATCGCGCAATAACTTTGGGTATTCGTGGAAAAAGTCATTACTTTTTTTTGTCTACAACTTTGGAAAGGGGGGAATCGGTGAACTGATACGTGGCATCCAGTTTCATAGAAATTTATGACCGAGATTGCTGGTTACTACGGATCTTGAAGCAATGCTGGGAAGTGGTGGTGTCCGAGTTTGGCGAACAAAGGGTGCTCCGCTTTGGCGAATTTTGACTTGGTGGCGTTCTCAATCTCGCCATTTGGGAAGAAAAGGGAGAGTTCTTTCAAAGGTGTGCACCTTGTAGCGAAAGAGTGAGTCCAAACACCTCCGACGGGACTTGAACCCGCAATCTTCGGCTTTCCTTTTGCAGTAGGAGGCCGACGCCTTTTTTTTTTTTCTATCTAAAAAGGCTCACAAGGAGCTTTTTTTATTTACAAGTAAAAAAGGAATTCAATTTGATTTACATTGCATTTGCCTGGCATTTACGGCTACAATGATGAAGCTAATTAATGTAACATTTTTACCTAGAATGTGAAGACTAAGTGATTATTCTCGACTTTTGCAAAAGCTTCTGCAAGGCACCACTGATATTCAAAGTTTAAAAGGGCCTGTCTCGACGAATACAACTTAAACTGAAACCGCAAATGCGATTTTACTATGGATGCAAACATCGCTTGCGGTGGTACGGTGACATTGTGAAGTCGATGATTTACGGCCGATGTGTATATCGAAAACCTGGCAACAGATAATGTCCAGTTAATTAAGTTAACATGGTTTTGACTAATTGGTTCACCACTTCTTTTAACTTTACCAAGTAACCTAATTGTCCTCGTTAGTTGTAGTTTACTACTTGAAATCTTATCTATAAAGGTCTTTATATATATCCTAATAATATACACGAAAAAATTACTCAATTCTGATTGGCTGAGAAAGGAGTGCAAAATGTGTAATACCAGTGCAAAAAGTGTAATACAGTGCAAATTACACATCGAAATTCTGGATTATGATTGGCTAATGAACAATAGGGTTTGGTCAGGACCAATGAAATCTTTTGTTTTCAAATCAAGCGCGCACTCTGGATGGCGCAATTTATGGCGCAATTTTTTCCTGATTGCGTGATACGCTTTTCTTCTGCTTAACCATCTCGAATTTTTTCATGTGTATTATTAATAGGTAATCTCATGCTTTTTCTCGTGCAATTTGAAATAAATAAGCACTTGTAAATTTTTCAAAGACCACAAAGTGCACTCGCCCTACGGGATCGTGCACTTTTGTTGGCCTTTGAAAAATTTACTCGTGCTTATTTATTCCAAATTGCACTCGAAATCATGTGATTACCTATACAAAACTGAACTACCGTTAGACAGTCAAGAAAAGCATGTTCGACGGTATCAGTCTCACCACAGCGGAAACAATTTGCAGAGTCTTGAAGGCGCATTCGCTGCAGAGATAAACCAGTAACAATCACCCTGTGTGCAATCTTCCAGTTCACATCACCCATCTTGTTAGACACCAGTGGAGAGTACAAGGCTCTCCATTGCTTTGCATTGAAACTAGGCGCCGGCTGAAGGGTACTTTCCCAGTAGTCTATAGATGGTACAACAGGTTTCAGTGGTTGGTGTAGCTGATGATAAAAATCACGCGTCTTACATGTAACAATATCCGTGGGAGGATGGCCTGGGTTCGGGTTAACAATACTAAACACGGGTTGTAAGGTGGGTTGATTTCGTGTTTCGCTCGTGCTGATCTGGTGGCACCATTCTTTTGGTAATGCGTCGAGAAGATCATTTAGCTCACGTGCCGTTGTGGATAATGGACGGTATCCGGAGTGATGGTCTGATATCAGCTCGTGAATGGCCGGGGCTCGCAAGAAACCAGGAAAGATTTCGTAACAAATATCTTTGATCTGGATAATTCCGGCTTTGATCTAATCTCCATATATCAAAGTCCTATTCCTGGAAGTAATCAAGCCATTCAGAAATAGAGGTTCTTTTAGGATGTCCGAGACAGATGGTGGAGTCTGGGAACGTGTACGATACTGGCTATGCTTGTACCAGGCTCTGAGCAGCTCCTGATGAAAGGATGGAATGTCTCTGTTGATGTTCTGCAAAGAATAATTCAGGGCCAAGGTCATTTTACCGAGCTTCATATTGGCTACACGGAGAAAATGAGCTGTGAAATTCTTCCAGTGAGCATCTTCTGTTGTGAGTAGCCGCTTCAAAGTGTTCATTCGGAATGCTTGAATTTTAGTTTCCAGGCGAGGGATGTTAAAACCGCCCTCGCTGAGAGGTAGAGCGAGAATGTCCCTATTGACAAGCGGATGTTTGTTGTTCCAGAAGAAACCATAGATGGCTTGTTCAATCTGCGCACAGGCCCAAGATGGTACAGAGAGGGATATAACATTATACCACAATGTGGAAGTAAGAAGACTATTAATTAAAAGGGCTCTTCCCTTGAGGCTTAGATCTCTGTGCCGCCACACTCCGATCACATTATTAATTTTCTGAATCTTCGTTTCCCAGTTTATCTGAGAACAGTCCACGTTGCCAAAATACTGGCCCAGGATCTTTTCCGGGATGAAGTCATTGTACCAGTCGAAATCGTGTAGCTGCTCTGTACGCTGCGAAAAAGCTCCACACCATAATCCCTTACACTTACCCTTGTTAATTTTGGCCCCAGAGGCACGCTCATAGCAGTCAAAAACGGAAAAACTTTCTATGATGGAGTCATCATCTGTTACAAGTAAAGTGGTATCATCAGCAAACTGGGAAAGTTTAAGCTCCGTATTGGAGTTGGGAGGGATGATCCCATGTATTCTAGGGTTGTTCCTGATGTTCACCGCCAATGTTTCAGCCGACAAGACATACAAGGGCATGGACAAGGGACATCCTTGCCTTAGTCCTCTCTCCAAGCCAATAAAAGCTGTGAACCAACCATTAGTTTTAACAGAGCTAGAGACTGAGTTATATATGACTTGGATCCATCTCAAGAAACTGGGTCCGAAACCAAAACGCTCGAGCGTCTTAAACAGGAAGCCGTGCGCAACGCGGTCAAAAGCTTTCAGCTGATCCACGGAGATCAAGGCGAGCGGGATATTCTCTTCGTTAGCATACGTGATAACATCATGCAAAAGGCGCGTGTTGTCATTTATTGTGCGACCTTTAATGGAGGCAGTCTGATCCGAATGGACAATAAGGGGAAGTACTTTATGAAGCCTATTAGCAAGCGCCTTGGTTAAAATCTTATAATCCGATGTCAGTAGTGTAATTGGCCTCCAGTTTTTAAGCAGTGTTCGATCTTCCTCTTTAAACAATAGCGCAATTATCCCACGTCACGAAAGGCGCCCGGCCAGAAAGGCGTAATTGAAGACACGTGTCAGACTGTTGCCAAACAGAGGCCAAAAATGCTTGTAAAAGTTTGACGTCAAACCATCTATTCCAGGCGATTTATCGTTTTCCATCGAAAGAGCAGCTATTCGAAGCTCTTCCTCAGAAAGCTCTCCCTCACACAATTCGCACGCATCATCAGGCAATCTTGGCAATGCATCGTTCAGAAACACCTCCTGAGCCTCTTCATCACTCTCTTCCGCGGAATAGAGCTTTTTATAAAACGCATAAGACTCTGACAGTAATCCCTTTGTATCAGATACAGTATCCAAGCTCTCCTTTGTAAGAACTCGAATGGTCTCGTCTGCTCTACGGCCTTTCTCCAGCGAAAAGAAGTAACGTGTACTTCTCTCTCCCTCTTCGATGAAACGAGCCTTTGTTCGAACCTTAATGGCCTCAAGATCCACCAACTCCAACTGCCTAAGCTTTTCTTTTGCTGAGAGGTAGCGTTCTATGTCACGAGTTGTGCCATTTACAGCCTGTTCTTGCAAACGATCCAGTTCGCGCTCCAGCTTAAAACGTTCATGCCCCTGCAACTTACGACGGATCTTCGCGCGCCTTATTGCAATAACTTTAAACTCCTGTTTTGCCCTGTCCCACCATTTGAGCGGATCATCAAAATCATCCAACTTGCTCTGCCAGCAACCCCAAAAACGTTCCACATCAGCTTGGAACAGAGGATCTTTTAAAAGATCATTGTTAAAGTGCCAATAGCCCGGGCCACGCTTTATCTGGTCAAAATCAAAAGTCAAGCAAATACAATCGTGGTCAGAATGAGCATAGGGTGTAATATCTACAGAAGTAACAAATTGATCCACTGTTTTACTCGTCAAAAAGAAGTCAATACGCGTCCGTATAACGGAATTATCCAAAGCACTCTTCCCAGTCCAGGTAAAATTCCGTTCATTTCTATGGCGAAACCTCCATATATCACACAAGCCATAGCGCATATTTATAGTGTTCAGAGAAGCGACTGCAGAATTTCTCGGGTTTGGATTCCCCCCAAGTTTATCAAGTTTTGCTTCCATGATGCAGTTGAAGTCACCAGCTACAATGTTGTCAAATTCACTTGAAAGAAATCGATCCAAGACCGTAAAAAAAGCTCGCCGCTCAGTATCTGTATTGGGCGCGTAAACATTGACTATGTTCAAAGTGTGATCATCAATATCTAACAAAATATTCACAATGCGACCCTCATTATCGCATTTTACATGCCTTGTTGAGTGCTCAAGGCGCGAATGGATTAAAATGTCAACACCTCGCGAATTTTCCGTCCCATGGGCGAAAAAACTGTCACCATCCCACTCTCGCTTGATTTGCATTTCAAGATCTTCAGACCAATACGTCTCCTGTAAACAAATAATATCAAACCTTTTCCGAATAAAATATTGGAAAGCTAATTTTCGTCGATCAAGAGAGCGTAAGCCCCGCGCATTAATACTTGCCAAAATGGTCATTACGGCTAACCAGAGAAGGGCGATAGATAACAAACGAGCCATTACGACGAATCAGATAATGTTTTTCCATTATCTACTACTTTTTTACCGATGAGTTTCTCCGTTCGAGGTTTTGCACAGCTTACATTTGGCACAGGGTTTATTCTTTGCCTACGGCGCACCGTAACAAAGCCGGAGTCAGAGTCCGAGTGCTGCCTTTTACAACCTTGAACGTTTTCTTCAGAATCCATATCTTCAACAGCCACAGCTATTTTTTCCGAATCCACAGAAATCCCTTTACTACTTGACGCCTTATCCATTAGGCCACGGAGGCAAACTTAGTGACTATTCAAAGCGACTTGATGTACTGCTAAGCGATGAAATATATTTCGTTAAGCTTCCTTTCTTTGATCGAAATGACAGATGGTTCTTTGAGAGCCACAGTGCTTTTCAAGTTTATGAAAGGACGTTGATCAAATCCCAAGGCTTAACTTCAGTGGCAGTTTGTGTAGGTAGCTCAGGTTGGTCATGGGTTCAACTCCCATCGGTGCCTTACGTTTTATTGATGTTCAGGTGAGGTTTGTTGAAATTTGACTTCCATGACAATCATTGTACGTGGTTGTGCATAATCCCGTTAAGGGGAACGCATTAATGAGGTCGCATCGTTCTCACTAGACAAATCAAAAGATAATGCATGTTACAGCATCTCATTTCGGCTTCATCTTCGAGGAGAAAGCTTAGCATGCGTTCGATTGACCGTATTCCGGAATAGGAATATATGGAATATAAGTTAGAAATCCTTCGTTTTACGGAGATTCACGTTAAAATTGTCAAACATCTGCTAAAATACTATTTTAAACATATTTTTATTATTCTTGCTGCTTTGAAACGCGCCAAACATAACGTTTTAATCATCACTCCATGTATTCTTATTCCGGAATGAGGTCAATCGAACGAGACCCTAATCGATTTACACTGAGTTGGAAATTGTCCTTGGAACGTACACGAACCAATGACTTCTTATATCAAAGCTAGCATTTCACACTCCTTTTTCTCAGCGGAACCTTTCTTTAACCCAACTCTGTTCACAATTTACAGGCTATCGTCGTCGTCAATTGGAATGCATTAATGAGGCCACATACTTTTCCCTAGACAAATCAAAAGATGATGCGTTTTAGAGCATCTCATCTCGGCTTGAGTTTAAGGAACAAGCTTAATAGACCTAATCGGCTAACTCAATGTTGTACCCAATTCAAATATCCCTGCATTAGGATTTTTTGTGTATTGTATGTAGCATTCATATTTAAATGATATCGAAATACCTGGAACAAACCTTTTTATTCCCAAAAGGGTTTGAATTGGATACAGGTAGCCTATTAGGTCTGTCGATTTCGTCTGAGTTGGAAATTGGCCTTGGAATGTACACGAACCCATGACTTCTGCTTACAATTTACAGGCTATGGTCGTCCATCTTTGCACCCTTCTAGTATAAAGTTTCAAACGCCCTTTTAGTGATGTCATTTTGTGACAGGTTACGATTTCGCAAAAACAACGGGTGCTCGCTTCCATAGAGGTGGACACAACCGACGAGTTACTTCAAGTAGTAGGCTGCCATTTCGGAAAAGTCTGATTTTTACTTGTGGTTGCAACTATTGACTTCATGAAGACTATCCCAATAGAGGAACTAAAGGTGCAACGTCGTTAATGGGCCAAACGAAGATTTGATTTAAGGCAGCAAAGCCGCGTAATAGAACAAGAACACGGCAAACAAAAGAAAGGACCCTTCAACCGCTGTCCAACTTGCATGTCAAATTCATCAAAATCCGATTACTTGTGGAAATTGTGTTTGGCACCGCAAGTGTTATTACTTCCGTTGCTTTATCTCAGTTTCAGCTCTAACTTTTGCATTTGAAGTCGATGTTCTAACGTCCGTGACTTCCTGGAAATCTATCAAGTTGATACTCTACGAAAAAACAAAATTGATACTTATACAAAAAGAACACAAGAGTGTTTAGTCAGCGAGCAATAGAGATGCACCGCCCAACGTGGGGCTCGAACCCACGACCCTGAGATTAAGAGTCTCATGCTCTACCGACTGAGCTAGCCGGGCTCCTCCCTTCACCAGTGTTGGCGGAACGTTAAATAACAATATGAGACGGGTATGCCTGGGCTCAGTGAGGCATATCCACCCTGTTCGGTTCTTCAAATACGGGCATTTCGGGCTTGATCATACTGAGATACTGCCGAACATTTATAATTATTATTATTATGGGTGTCGTGGGAAAGGACACTCGAAAAACAATTGAAGGGTCATCGGAAAGCCACCTGGTGGTTCGTGGACAATCCACTCCGAGTACAACGATCATAGCTCCCGTAGCACAGTAGGTTAGAGCGTCGTACTTATAAGCAGTATTGGCAACGGTCACTTAAGGTGCCGGAGTAATGCGAAGGTCGCGGGTTCGATCCCCGCCGGGAGCAAGCTTATTTTAATGACTACGACTCTGGTGTCGGCTTTAATGTCAATTGTCAAAGCTTCCTTTGAACACAGACAGGCACAGCTACTTTCTCAACTATATTACCATAAAATTTCTCTAAATCAATATGTTACCATAGTTTCTCACTTTCTCAAGTATGTCACTGTAGTTCTATAGATTCAATCGGCTAATTGAGTGTTGGACCCAATTCAAACCCTTTGGGAATAAAGCGTTTTGCTCCAGGTATTTCCATATCATCTAAATATCTATGCTGCACTATCATGGAAATACAATACACAAAGAATCTTAATCCCGAGAGATTTAAATTGGGTTCAACATTGAGTTAGCCGATTAGGTCTACTCGAGGTTATGAAAGGAGGTTGATCATATCCTAACGTTTAAAATGAATGACCAAATTCAGTTTATCGCTCACCAAAAGCTTTCATCAGTTTGCCGAAGCCGAGTTTTGCAGGTGTTCTCAACTACTACTGGTATTTGAAAGAAGATCAGCATGGCGACATGGATGTCCTTTCACCGGCTGACCTGTTGGAAAGACAGCTTCGGATTGGGTACCATTCTGCCTCAATCTCAGCCGAAAAGATGGTGACACCAACCCATAATGCAACCTTTTCCCCCCGTTTCAATGATGATCGCGCAATAACTTTGGGTATTCGTAGAAAAAGTCATTACTTTTTTTGTCTACAACTTTGGAAAGGGGGGAATCGGTGAACTGATACCTGGCCTCCAGTTTCATAGAAATTTATGACCGAGATTGCTGGTTACTACGGATCTTGAAGCACAGCTGGGAAGTGGTGGTGTCCGAGTTTGGCGAACAAAGGGTGCTCCGCTTTGGCGAATTTTGACTTGGTGGCGTTCTCAATCTCGCCATTTGGGAAGAAAAGGGAGAGTTCTTTCAAAGGTGTGCACCTTGTAGCGAAAGAGTGAGTCCAAACACTTCCGACGGGACTTGAACCCGCAATCTTTGGCTTTCCTTTTGCAGCAGGAAGCCGACGCCTTATCCATTAGGCCACGGAGGCAAACTTAGTGACTATTCAAAGCGACTTGATGTACTGGTGAGCGGTGAAATATATTTCGTTAAGCTTCCTTTCTTTGATCGAAAAGACAGATGGGTCTTTGACAGCCACAGTTCTTTTCAAGTTTATGAAAGGACGTTGATCAAATCCCAAGGCTTAACTTCAGTGGCAGTTTGTGTACGTTTACGTGCAAGGTACCGTAGCTCAGTTGGTCATGGGTTCAACTCCCATCGGTGCCTTACGTTTTATTGATGTTCAGGTGAGGTTTTTGAAATCTGAGTTCCATGACAATCATTGTACGTGGTTGTGCATAATCCCGTTGAGGGGAACGCATTAATGAGGTCGCATCGTTCTCACTAGACAAATCAAAAGATGATGCATGTTACAGCATCTCATTTCGGCTTCATCTTCGAGGAGAAAGCTTAACTGATTTAGTCTGAGTTGGAAATTATCCTTGGAATGTACACTAACCCATGACTTCTTATCTCAAAGCTAGCATTCACACTTCATTTTTTCTGCGGAACTTTTCTTTAACCAAGCTCTGTTTACAATTTACAATTTACAATTTACAAGAATACTAAAATGGTGGCCTTTTTAGGGCCGTAGCCAGATTAAAATTATGACCTAGGCAATGTCAATGGTTAAATTATCTTTGTAGGTATTTTAGGTGTTTATGATGAGTACATTATAAAGACGACACCGGAATCGCGCTTATTTTAAAAAATCACGAAAAAATGACTGAGGCAAGTACCTCGGTTTGCTTGATACTGGCTACGGCCCTGCATTTTGGAATAAGGTGTATGCGGCCGTGCGCCCATTGATGGCTGAATAGTTCTAGATAGGCCACACCGTCAATAGAGTAGTTATTACATAGCGACCTTTCTAAGTAACAGAATTTGGTGACAGCGATAATGAGGACACGCAAGAAAAAAGTTAAATAACATGGAACCTTCAGGCTTCACAAGTAGCGCTCATAGCTGCGATGAGCTCAAAACTTAACTTGTTACTTTTATTTGATAAGCATAAACTGCTCTGGTAACAACGCATGGATCGATATCAACTATTTTGCTGGTGAAAATAATCTCGTCTGGAAATTTCATTATCAAACCTTTCAAAATTATGTTTTGACTTTATAAACAATTCGCGCAGCAACTTGCCGTGCGTAAATTTTGCTCCGCTGGTGATAGAGTAAACACGTGTTCATTGTATAAGTAATAAGTCGCTTTGTCTCAGTGTCAATCTAACATAGCAGTTAAAAAACCAGTAAATGGGAACACTATTTTAAAACTAAAGATAGGAGATAAAAAGAACTAAGGATTTACTCATCAATTACCGGTACTACATTAACCTATATTATATTATTTCAGGTTCACAAAATTCTGAGTAAGAATACACACGAGAAATAGTCCAATCCAAAACTAGCAAAAATACTCTCCTAACTATTACATCAAACACTCGTAAAATCGAACTATTTACAGTAGAATTTGTGTTAGAGAGCCGGAGGAGACTACTTATACAATAAGGGTATATATTATTTCTTTCTTTACATATATGGTTCGCTATATCCTCCAACCTTCTATTCTGAATAGTCCAGCCATTTCTAGTAATTTACTATAACTAGATGACGTCACAGAACACAGCACTAATAACCATAAACAGATAACAGAATGCAAATTAGGTTTTGACTCATTGCAATCTATCCTGACCAAATGCAGCTTGTTCTATTGCTGCCAATTATTTCCGTGGCCGGCATGGACATACTATGTACATGTAAGACATGAAACATGTGCAACTTAACAACATGCATTCAAATTTTGTAAAAGGAAAAGCTTACAAACTTAGCGGAATGCTGATAAAATTTGCATGTCATTTTTTATGTTCGTGGTGTATTCGTGTTCGTCATTAATGATTTGTATGCAAGTTTTAAAGTTTGTAGTCCTCTCATTTAATTGGCTTTACGTTATTTTATCAAGTTTGCTTGTGCTCTATTAAGTTTTTCTGCAATTTATTAAGTTTGCAGTTATTTTGTGTCCATACCGGCCACGATACAACACAAACTCGGCGAAAGCGCTTCAACAATCGAGTCGCTCTGGTTATAATAAGAGAGATTTGGATTTAAAATGTTCTTGTCAGGAAAGCTCATTTTCAAACTTTTAAAATCATGTTTTTTTTCCTTAAGTCGAATTTATAGCCATTTCGCAGGGAAATTTGCCGACTAAAAAACAGTTCTTATATTATGGAGCAATAATTTGTGTTTGACTTAACGGCACTGTTTTTGAGCAACATGCACAAGTTAACAGCAAGAGGAGAAACTCCGACCAACAGAAATTAACATTACTAAAAATTACAAACACGTGGCTAACTACCATCAGCGATTACGATGATGACGAAACTCAGCCCATTTGGTCTGCTGCAGGTATACTGCTGAAAAGGCCTGACCAAACATCCATACATGAGATATTGATTGAAGATGTGGATAATCGCTGAACGTTACTTGAGCAATAACGAAAGGAAAGTCTGAAAATTTTAGGCTTGAACGAGATTCGGCTCGGATCTCTGCGATACTGGTACCTGGGATTCCATTATGCAGTTCAAATTAATGGCTTTTATAAATTAACTAGCGTCACATGGAATCTTATAAGCCTTCTTCGCCCAGATAACAAAGAATGCTTAGGTTATTCTCTTTGCATAGTTGCTGTCCTTTTGAGTTTGGTATTTCACGATTCAGAAAAATGCTGGAGGGTTGACTTGCGATTGATCAATAAATGCATTGCGTCATTTTTTTTCCTTTACAGACATGGTAAAGATCTTTGCTTTGCTTTCTTTTCCACAAGAAATAATGTATGACATGAATTATCCTTATGAGCAACCTCGTTCCCAGGGTCTCTCTTCTCTGCCTCCATTCTCAACGACAATGGAGGCAGAGAAGAGAGACCCTGGGAACGAGGTTGCCTTATGAGTGGCTCCCAAACTGTGATGAAAATTGTTGGTTTTCACTCACGTGATCAACAGCCATATTTTTCAACGAAAACAAAAGAAAACGTTTGCATAATTCAGGGCTCGAAATTAACAAAAAATTCCAGTCGCATTTTGCGATAAGATACGAAAATTTAGTCGCAATTTCGCAAATTTTAGTCGCAAAATTCGCCGCGCTGCATTGTGTTGTCAGCGGTTTAGAAAAAAATATGAGCCCGCAATATTTGTGTGTTAAGAAACCGCTGAAAATGGCGAATGATCGAAGGAATGGAGCTGTGCACGTAACAGAGAAAATTCACAGTGAGAAGCAAAACAATTTTGTCATTTATTTATTTATTTTAGCAAAGTAGCAGCAAAGTGGCAACTGCTAACCCTTTGGTTTCGAAAGAGCGAAGGTGACAACAAGTCGCAAATTTGCGACTTCTCCAGATATTTTAGTCGCAAAGGGAAAAATTTAGTCGCAAATGCGACTGTATTGGTCGCAATTTCAAGCCCTGTAATAATAGAGTTCAATTCCCAGAGGATTGGGTCGGGACACAAATATGGCCGCCATTTCTTTTTTTAGGCAGCTTTAACGTCATGTGAAAACCGGGAATAGCGGTCCTTAAAAAAATCTGGATAATTGGTCTTCTCTTCTGCTCCTTATGCTTTTCTCCAGTTACTTTGAGAACTAAAACCAAGTCTCCGCATTTATGCTTGAGACCTTATTTTCTGCCTGAAGCTTTTAACAGGGCAAGCGGTTTTGAAAAGAAGACACACCATACGTTTAGCAAACATAAAACAATCAACCTAGTGGAAAGAGTCCCATTATTTGCTAGCTCGTATTGACTCCGGAGACATGGTCATCAACCGTACGCAAGACTTAAAATGACCTTGCAAATGTAAGACTTTGCATTGTTCTTTTTAAAATTTCTCTCCAATTAGACAAAAGATAACGCTCTTAATTTGTGGTTCATTGACGATCTCCAATAGTACAGATATATTTGTTGAGAAATCGTGCAGGTTTGCCTCAAAAATCCTACGCAGGCCCTATTTTCATTGATTGTAGTCCCAAATCGCTCCTTTCAATGCACGCGTTTGAAAAGGCATCTCTTGGGAGAAGGTTGAAATTCATACATAAATGCGGTTGTCTTTAATCTTCTCTGGATTTCACTATCGTTCAAACTGGGCGACGTGGACGTTCACTGTCTCAAGAACGTTCATAATTCTGTGCCATCTGATTTCCACGAGGTAAGTCCCTTAAAATGATCATTTCGCCAGATTAAATATTTCTCTTTCGAAAATCTCATTTCAAGTCAAATAAACGACAGAGGC
>NC_090891.1:9080364-9095364 GCF_036669925.1 Montipora capricornis | reverse complement strand
CCTCTTTGTAGCTTGCAGAGGTCAGTACGTTGTCTTTACTTACAATTTTAGAAAAGTCAAGTAATTTTTATGAAAGTTTTCTATTGTTTACATTCGTCAGTAAATAGTGTAAGTTGTGCAACAATACAATAAAAGTTAAGAATTGTGTTAATGATTCGAATCCATTAGGTAACGTAGTAAGCAGAACAGAAAGTGGCTTCCATAAGGTCTTAAAGCAGAGGCATCAGGTTTTTTCAGCTGGCTCAAGCAAGCAATTGAATGCTATTACAGCAGCGGTAAAGAAAATCCAAAACGAGTTGCAAAGAGACCAAGGTAAGGACATTTAACACTCTGGTCGCCAATATTCAGACTTATCTCTTCAAAGTTCAATATATGGATATGATAATGAAACTCGATGCGTTTCTTTGTTTTATGTTTTGCTCACTGTTTTGGCCATGACCATACACAAACCACGCCCTTTTTCTAAATGACACCAAAAAATTCGATTAATTTATTCAAAACCTCAGTTAAAGATTGTTCATGGTCACGGTCAAGTTAACATGTAGCGCGATGTCACAGTTTCCGCTTTTGAAGTTTCCAGAGTTTCATAATAACCAGTTTATCTATGGAAACTATGATCTTTTTCAGATGGTAAAGAGCGGAGGTCCTCCAACAGAGCCATGCTGAATGATGCGAAGAAAAACGCAGCAGAGACAAAGAAGAACTTGTCTAAGTGGAGCGTGAGTTTTAAATCCAATTTGTTTTATCAGTTTAATGACGATGGAATACTACCGTGGAAAGACCTCAGTCTGCAGTATATCTCCTACTGTCAGTGACTGTCTGATAACTTGCTCCTATTAAATTTTTCACCTCACGTCAGTATTGCGTTCTTAGTGTTACCCGCTGGCTTTTCAAATATCGGTTATCAGTTTGTATCCCTTATCCTCACAACCCAGTGTTCTCGGGCTGAAAAACTGAGTCGGGAAGCTAAATTTCCGAGTATCCAAGAATTCAGCATTTATTAAAATTTAATAAAAGAGTTATTCCTTCGAACGTGATTGTTTATAACCAACTCATATAAGCCCAGAATACAAGTTGCTGACAAATAAGGGTCTAATTTTGCCATTTATTTGTATTAGCCCACATTCACTCAATGAAAAATACTGAAATAACCTATGAGCTTACTAAGACTCTATAACTAAGTAAAATGGCTGTCTAATTAAAGTAAATTGTTCATTATTCCATTCTTAGAATACCGTTCCTCCGATGAGCAGAAACTGGAGAATTAAGACAATTGTTTTAAATCAATGTTTCAGCAATCAGGCAATCATTCTATCGTGTTTTGATAATAAAAAAATTACATAATAACAACCAGGTTCCAAGATTTTTGCGATTAAAGAAAAAGATTACCGAGATTCAAAAAGAAGCTGTTGAATGAAATAAGACGTTAACAAAGATATTCCTTTCCTTCTACTAGAACATGAATAATGGTCTTGGAGAAAAATTACTGGATACTGCAGTCCAACTTCTGTCGCGACAACTGGAAGGTAGAGACGAAAAGCACTATAATGAAAAAGAGAATTCAAAGGTAAAATATCTCGTTGGAATACCAAAGTGTTAGTTATTTGGCAGAAAAGAACAAATGGGCTATTCACGTTGCTGAGTAAAGCCTTGCGCACCCTCTTAATTTTGTAAAGAATGTAACAATGCACAAGAGTTGTAAACGTTGTAATGAAATAAGAAAACTGGGCACTAATCTAAATGAACACCGAAAATCAGTACAAGCCTGTGATCGCACTGTGCTTCAAGTTGTCTCAAGGCTTTAAGGACACAGGTCACTCCATCGACTGGGCTAATGTAAAAGTCATTCACCGGGAAGAACACCTCCACCTCCTTTCACTTAAAACCCGTGAGGTTCCAATAAATTCTTTTCGACTACCTGCAATGAGCCGTGATCAGGGCTATTACCTCACTCTCATTTATGAAACAGTTTTGCAACCTCGTAAAATCGAGGCTGCAAAGCCAGAAACCTTCATGTAATTTTCAAGAATTGTGGACCGAGCCATGAAAGCTCGCACTGATGCTACATATATTTTTTCAGTGCACCAATTGGTTGATTAATTAAAACTGAGAATAAACGAAAATACTGGAATTGAAACTTGAGCGCAGACTGAACTGATCAGGACCACTAAAAATCGATGATTGTATACACAATGTACTACCAGAACCACCACCTGTTGTCAACCTTTTAAAAGCAAAAGCGTCCCAAGTATAGCTTAGGGTCAGCATTATCTTGAGCACTCTTTTGTTTCATGGCAGAGGAATTATAATAGCAAACTGGAAAAGCGAGTCGACCCAGTCTCTGCACAAATGGCAGCCAAAGCTGGCGAAAAAGGCATAGAAATGACTGGCAAAATAGCAGAAAAACAAATGGAGAATATGGAAAAACAGCAACAAAAGAGCGACAAATTTCTTGGAGAGGAGGTAACAACAATTTGTCACAGTTTGTATAGGTTGACCTGAAGACAGGTTTCAAGTTTGTCCCGCAGAGTTATAAGGAACTGCGCAACAAAAACTGGTGCCACTCCCTAACCGTGGACTCTCTTGGAGACCAACTGTGTAACACATTCCTGCAGCTTAACGTTCTGTAATCATTTCATAGCCGTAATTAGAACATTGGTACTTTGCAGAATTTTTGGCTAAAATTGCCGCACCAACAAGCGAAATAAGAAGACAATAAGGGCCATTTGTCACTTAAGTCATATCATTCTTGAAGTATTCAATTTTTTTCCTTATGCCGTATACACATCGGTCCACTGAGCTAATAAGCGAGTTTTTAATGGACTAGCCAAATCCAACGCGAGTTAAGTTGTTTTCATTGTCATCACATTGGCACCGCAGGGGTGTAGGGATGGCGCAGTGGTGAGAGCACTCTCCCTCCACCAATCTGTCCCGGGTTCGATTCCCGGACTCAGTGTCATACGTGGGCTGAGTTTGTTGGTTCTCTACTCTGCCCCGAGAGGTTTTTCTCCGGGTACTCCGGTTTTCCCCTCTCCTCAAAAAACCAACATTTGATTTCATTTACGTTAACTTGTTAATTTCAATTTACAGTGTCCCCGATTAGTGCTCTACAGCGCTAGAAGATTAGACACTTAAATAAAGTTCCTTTTTTTTCCTTTCCTTTATCACTTGCTGGTCAGACCTTTGTTTCAAACGCTTTACCGGAACTCAGAAAGTCCCGCGAATAACTTTATACTCTAGATTGTCTCTCTTAATGCCTTAATGCCTGCTCAATCTTCACACAAAAACTGAACGAATCTAAGTAATCTGAAGTTCCCCCTTTGAATTTTCTTTGATAATGGACAGATCAAACTTGACATCACTGGTGACAAAGGCTGGCAAACGGATGATTTGTTTATTCCGCCCGGATACCACATGAATGCAAAAATTGAGCCAGAATCTAAACCTGCCCCAACCGTTAATGGACAGCCACCTTTTACATTCCCGTTTGGAGCAGGCGGCTTGATAATGAATGGTTGCTTTGGATCAGGCTACAAGCCAGGTGACAGATGCTATGACGCCACCTGGGCAACGACAATATGCTTGGTAAGTCTGCTTTTCTTAGGAGAAGCCTCCCAAAGGTGCTGCATGGGGAACAAAAAAACATGGCTAATTTGAACTGAGGAACGGGGAACAAGGCTACAAAGACTTAGGGAACACAAACCATTTTAGGAATAAAATACTTAGCTGCGAACGTGTTTGGAGGCAATTTCGGGAACAAGCAGATTTTCAAGGGAAGATTACCTATTAATTACTTATTTATTTTCCACAGGACCTCATACCAGGTGCAACTTTTATTGGGGTGGGATTCGATGGTCGCGGCGATTACAGTCCAGAGTCAAGTAGAATGGATCTCGTACAAAGGGCCTGTGCTAGAAAGCAACGGTACATTAAAGTATCATTTCATAATTAGATTCAAAAATTACGTCATTAATTAAATTCTGCCAGATCTCACCAGCGTAGTTACTATTGCTGGTACAAACTTTCTTGCTTTTTGCATCGCCTACTCCCTGCTACTTGAGGTTTTCTCTTAATGTGGGAGAGCATTTCGGCCATTTTCAAGGTGCATGTCGGCAGTAAACGGAACAAACAACTCACAGCTACTAGATGTACAATTTACCATGAAACTGATAGTATTGATTAATTTCTCCTTTTATGTAACTATCTTCTGCAAGGCAGACAACATTCGATTCCATTTTAATGTTTAGTACTCCAGTGAAGGTCACTATTTCATGTAATGAAACGTTCTTTTTATTTTATCCAGTTAACGCCTTAGTTTAGCCTATTTAGTTTTCATTATCAACAGAATTCTTCCCGTTTTGTAGCTACAACGGCAAAATGATTCCAGACACTATGAAGCTGCTTGGAGTTTACGATACCAGTGCAAATATGCAAGTATTTTACAGTCGTTCAGAATATCAGAAATATTTGGAGCAGCAGTCTGGCGCCTCTGGCTCAGGTTTTGGATTTTATGGTGGAGTTAAAAAAGCTTGGGGAAGCTCGACAACTGAGGGCGCTCAAAAGTATCTCGCTGTGTTTGATATTGACGTGGACCGGTATGTTGCTAAGCATTTTTATTTGAAATCTTCTTTGAGCTCCGCTGGAGCCATTCATCCCATTCTCGGATCTCAGAAAGATCATTGAAGTTTCTTCAAGGAATATGGAAACTGGGACATAAGCTTATTGGGCTGGAACAATGAAAATTTGCACTACAAACCGACTTCAATTTCATTACTGCTTGAGGCACCATATACTTGTCGTACCTCAAGTTAGACCCAAAATTCAGTGCTTTCCCACCCATTTCTATGACCTAGAACATGCATTTCATGAAAGCTTTGATTACATTTATCGTACTTTACCGGCATCTACTTTCAGGTACGAGATTTTTATGGATGTGGTGAAACCTGACAATTTGAACGTGGGATTTCTCAGAGAGTTTATGATGTTACCAACATCTTACTACACAACAGGAGCAGCTATTAAATTTCGTAAGATTATTTCATTTTTTTTGGGCATTCGTTCCGAGGAAGGATTCCCCTTGTTGGGAAGGTCTTCTTAATGGGAGAGGCCTCAGGAAATTTTAAACCTTAAAGAGTTACCAAATACGGTTATTGTTTCCGTTATTTTACAACTCGATAACCTGATGAATCCCATGAAGGAAGCACGAGAATTGCCTCCAATCATTTAAATCTTAGTACACTAAGTTGAACCGATCCACTAAAGTTACGACCAGGCCACTCTTTCTTATTTAAGGGAAATCATTCCGCGGAAGGAATGAGTGTTTTTCTTCGTCCTTTTGCAAGGTAAGGTTTTCCGATCGCGCGGGGAATGGAGTCCAAGAGACACTCGAAAGAAAAATGTGTGCTGAAATAGTGAAAACCGGGAATTAAAGCATCTTAGGTTTTGCAAGTATATGGAACGCAAACTCGATGACGGGTGACGAATCCCGATATTTCGCTTTCTCGATTTTTTTTTAATTAAAAAAAAAACAATCTGTGGAATTATTTCATTTTCTTGCAGTTTTTCTATGAGGGTTGAGTCTTCATCACGTTACACGGAAAATAAAATTTGCCTTTTTTTACGAAAGAAAAGAACTTTTTAAACAAACAAATTTTCTTGCGTTTGTTAAAGGCTACAGCCGTCTGCCATAAAGAAACTCATCAGAACGGTTACTTTGGGAAGAGTCTCGCGACCTTCTGAAACGATTTCCGAGCTACTTTTCGCCGTGTTGATTGACCAACGAAGCTGTCAAGGCTAGTGAGGCCACCAGTCGAAGGCTCACGGTTTCAGTGAATCATGAAATCCAGATGTAGTTGTTGTACCTTGTTTTGCAGAGTTATATCTACAGGCTACTGTTACAATTTCTGGGGCTCCTGCTCCCGCTCCCGCAAAATAAAAATAAAAACAAAAACATGAAGAGCTACTTCACACATGTCACGGTGAATTGAACACTCGATTCTCATTTCACGTATAATCGTTTTCAAAAATCACGGCTCACGATAATAAAATCACGTTTCACGAGAAAAAAGAGACCATTTCACAGTTCACGGAAAATGAAAAAGGCAATTCGCGGTGCACGAAAATACCCTTTACCACCCTCTTTTGAAAAAATACTGGGTCATCGTAATAATTTTTAGAACGTTATGAGAACTGTTTAGACCTTCTACCAGTGATGTGCCGTTGCCATCACAACAAGAGCTTTAAAACAACCTTACAAAAAATTGCCTACCATGATTTTATACAGATGTATAGAATGTTGCCTTTCACATAAGATCGACAATGTTTCAGTTAAATCTTTTAACATCGTCCACCGATTACTCATTGATAAGCCCTTTCGGACCGCTATGTCACTATCGTCTCCTTGATTAATAGGCTACTTTGTTCAAAAATTGCACTAAGAAATATTAAAATACAAATAAATGAACAAAGGCACTGATCTCCTCTACTGGGTGAATGAAATACACAAAAATTGAACTTAAAGCCGAAAGCGTTGAGTCTCCTCTTGTAGAGATAACCAATCGGTGTAGGTAACGTCATTAACTCGACTCGATTCATTGATTTCAATTATGTTGCAGAGGACTTTATTCAGCGCTTTGGAACTCATTACATCAAAGCAGGACGATTTGGTGGACAACTAGAGATTCGTAAAAGCATGGAAGCTAGTCAAGTGTCGAGTAAAGAAGAGTTTAGTGAGGTGATGGAATTTGAGTTTAAAACTTTTTTTGCAAGTGCTGGTGCCAGAAGCAGTGATAAAGAAGGAGAACGATCACGAGCTCAGAAGAAAACTTCGTCAACTTCAATGTCGGTTCAAGGAGGAAACCAGGAAATAGCGTCAATAATCTCCGATGTTTACGCTCCAACTTTTAAATCCGAGTTTAAACAATGGTTGAAGTCTATTCCCCAGTTTCCTAAGGCCTTTAAATTTACAATCAGTCCCATCACAGACCTGCTGAACTTCAGGCCTTCCGATCTCTTTCCCGACAGTGCACCAAGTTTCGGATGTGAGACACACAGAGCCGAGCTCAAGAGAGATCCAAGCACTAACAAATTCTATTACAATTCCACAGTAAACGGAACTGTTGTAAAAGAATTTTGTGAATACCTCAGCCGGGAAGCACTAGAGTATTCAATTCAACAGAGGCGAACATCTCTCAAGAGAGCCATTGACGTATATATGGAAGAGGTAGATTAGTCGAACGGTTTTCTTCTCACTCTATACCGACTAGCATTAGTCGCAGAAAAAATACTAATTAGTTGTATTTTAAGGACGGTGCCTACTATTGTTATTGCGCATACGTTCTGCGCATCTCGAGATACTCGATTTTCCTATTGGTAATGCTCACTAATACAGGGATATTTTAGCGCGTTTTGAAACTATCCGTAGAAAGTAGATCTTAGTAAGTTGTCTTGGAATCCAAAAAGAAAATTGGGGGTAACCATGCATTTTTGAGAGATAATTAAGCTTCAATTTGAGAAAGAACGCCATACATTGCTTTGTATTTTAAAGCTTTTTACAAATATAATTCATGAATTATCTTGGAAAAATGCGTGGTTACCCAATTTTCTTTTTAGATTTCAATGACACTTGTCAAGGTCTACATTTCCTGCAAAATCATGCGCCGGGGCAAAAATACCTTTGAATTAGTAGGCACAGTCCTTAAATAATAAATATGTACTTTCGGCCGACAGTTACAAATAACTCCATGCTAGCCTTAATATTTCCTGTCCTCCTGAAAACAAGCTCCCAACTTTCGTTTCCATTGCGTCAACAATAAGTAATCTTTATTGGCTAACTGCTTTGTGTTTTTCATAATTGTAGGGATCGATTTCAGTAAGTGAAATGAACCTGCCCGCTGGTACGTCTGGATGCCAGACACAAAACTACAAATATCAAGTTAAAGCAGGAAGACCGTCATGGAAGGAAATGACTGCACACAATACTCCCTTTAAAACCATTTTCAAGATGGATGATGACTTGACTGGTTCATACCACGGAAAAGTAAACATTCCCAAGGACCTTGAATGCCTTGTCAGGTTCATCGACGGAGAATGGGTAGTCAGCAAAGATGATGATAAATTTGACTTCTTCAGCGGTTGCAATCGCGGTGGAAGTCGCGATATTTACTCTGATCAACATTACATTTGTATTTATGGACTTCTTCTTAAATACGACGAACGAATGGGTGCCTTGAATTTAGACAGACATGGCTTTAACATTTCCCAACAAACGTTTCCATCACTTCATCCTAATTTGATTGGTGGTGAGTTGGCTCGCGTGGAGTGGCCATCCGATCACATCTTTCAAATGAGTGAGGTGGTTGGTTACTTACCATGCAATGTAAAATGGTCCAATGCTTTAAGATTTGACCCCTCTGAAGAGGGTAGATGTCTTCACTTCACAGCATCAACCAAAGGAACGGTATTTGTTATTTTCTCTGCCATCCCTAAAGACAAAGACACCTGGTACTACGTTCAGATATCCCCCTATGGTGTTGGAATCTTTAAGGTGAGTTATTACATGTGACCCTATATTTCATCATTCGACTCTCCATGCTTTGTAGCTTCCTTTTCTCAATCCACCCGAACAGCTGTTTGTTTATTTATTTATTTATTCCAGAATCTGCTCCTCCCCACCCCACCCTCGGAAATTTCATCTTTCTCTCTTACCTTCATCACAGTTCTAAAAACCAGTTAAACCTGTAAAAACCGTACACAGGTAGGACAACTCAGTTCTTTAGACATTTAATGCAGACGATAGTTAAATCAAGAATTGACTCTCATTCATACGATACACTTTGTAAAACCGTAGAATTGACCGCAAAATCAGTTCCTGGGTAAAATGTTTGTTTGTTTGTTTGTTATGTATTTACATAGCTTCTGTTACACTCGGTGCAAACTGGAGATCAACCAGCTCCTGCCTAAGTTATGGCTAGTCTTTGTCAAGACAGCTGGCAACAACTTGCACTATTTTCTCAACATGTGTTTTGCAGTCGCAAGCTTTAAAGGTGTCCAGTGTTGACGTCGATGCGGTTGGATTGGGCGATGAAATCATGTATCAACCTTACTTCGTTTGTGTAAAGCAAGAAAATGATGCTACAGTCATAGAGTATGGAAAAACCCAAGGTACCACTGAGCACGGAGAAATTTTTCTCTCCATGATTGACAAGGAAAAACCCCTTCACGTGCGTTTTTATGCATTTGGCAATGGCGAGGATGACTTAGAAGTTACAGATGCCCATGTACTCAAGCGGAGTCTAACTAAAGCAAAGTGCAAGGGAGACACAGAGAAGGACGAGGAAACTAATATCTGCGTGCAGAAGTGCAATGGGATGTGTGATCCATTAAAAGGTATATGCCTCATCTGTTGGAATTTGATGATGCTTAGTTTTTTCAAATTCATACGGCTGCGTTTGTATTTTAGATGATCACAGCTTTGAATGTCACTTAAACAGCGACGAAAGGAGCGCCTGCGGAAATTCATGCTTAAGAACGAGATTTAAACCCAAGCTTCCCTTTCGTTACTGCTTTAGTAACATTCATAATCTCAAAATGCTTCTTTCCTCAGTTCATGAATATCTTTCACATATTAAGTGTATTCAAAGTCATGAAAATATCACATCTTGTAGGCTACAAAAGCCACGACGATTGGTCACGATCAAGTCCACGACAACTCAATTAAGTCCATCAACCAGCGGTTTGCCCGTGAAACGTTAAAAACGGCATACCCACCAAGAGAACTCTAACTTGTTTTCCGCGCTTTATTGATTGCACTCCATTTTATTCATCGTAGACAGCGCAGCAATGTTGATAGGCTATTCGTGGACTTGACTTGGCGATAGGCAACCCTCCGAAATTACACACTCGTCTGTTTTTCCAAAATTCTCCCCTCCTTCTTTGTAAAAACAGGCGGGTATTTATCCACCATGATACTGAGGAGGGTATCGAGAAGAGAGAACTCCGTCCGAATAACAGCTCCAGTCAAATGTCCAAGTTGCCTCAAACAGGGCGGCAATGGAACCTTTAAAGTAGCAAAAGTGTCAGGCTCACAAATACGACATTATTTTTGTCCCCTCATTGTTTAGGATGCCGACGTACCTCATCTGGGAATCCTCTGCCGACAGACTGTAACGCCTGCTTGTACTTCAAACGAGTCGACAATGGTGAATGTGTGGAAGAGTGTCCTCAAGGATTCAAACAAAAAGACAAGACTTGTGTTTCAAGTGAGTAGTAAGTGGGGCTCGTTTGCCAACTGGATCACTGAGTTCATTGGTCTAGAAAACAATTTATGGAAAAAACTATTTCATCCATAGATTTATGTTCCTATATTTTATGAATTAACTTTCCGTTTTGTCTGATATCAGGATTTCGTACCCAATAAACAAAATGATTTCGAACCAAACTATAAGTAACTAAATGCGTAAACTGTTACAACCCTCCCTAACTCCTTAGTCCAAGTTGATTCTTGTACTTTTTCTTTTTCCCGTGATTCTCTTATTCTTCTCTCTGCAATAAAAATTTTAGAGGGCTGTCAGAAGAACACGTGTATGAATGGAGGAACCTGCACAGAGTTAGGAGATGAGAAATACCAATGCCATTGTTCTAAAGATTACACAGGAGACCACTGCGAATTGAGTTTGTATTGAATGAACTTCAGTTTTGTCAAATCCTTCAATATTTCTTAGCCTCTAGCATGCTCTGCTGTAGTCTCCTTCACAGCAGTTTTTTGCGGTGTCACGCACCACTCCCCCAAAGAAACAGAACGCCACAGTGCGTGATGTCGCAAGAAAAGGATGACAAGGTCTGAAATTACAACATTGTGTGTGGTGAGAGGGGGGCTGGGCACGCGTACTTTGGAATCCCGAGCAACTTTTTGCTTCGCTTGTGTGTAGAGTCACAAGTGCAAATATGTCACAAACATTTTTTCATAATTAGAACTTGTAATGCTGAGACGTGATGAACAATAACCTAACAATAGGATAGACTAAAATTCAAAAGAGGGATACGTTTTATCGGAGACTTCGTGTTCAGTTTCCAGATATTGCTCAGTCCACCATTGACTTAACCTTGAATGACCCTAATTTCAGTGCTTAGCCAATCATAATGTAAAGATATATCAGTTTAGACTTCACTTCGATTTTCAGAGTTGCCCGTTACACAACCGTCGTAATGGAGTAAATATACGCGAAAACAATAAGCCCAGTCGACCGTATTGATTGACTCTCGTTCGTTAGAGAGGTGTCCCTTATGAACGGGACAACTTTTTTCAAACGTTCAGCACTAATATCTCGAAATAACTAAGTCACATTCCAATAGTTATCTTTGTCTTAAAAGTTCACCCTCCGGACACAAACAAAAAGAATGAAAAGAAAAAAGGTTGCTCGATTTTTTTTTTGTTCGTCTTTTATCAGCTTCGCTATCAAGAGCAATCGCAATAATATCGACAGAAGCATGTTCCTAACCCCCCCAAAAATTCTTTCTTCGTTGTATTAAAATTTCTTCCTTTCGTGATGTATTGTTTTGCGGGCTTGTTGTCGATGAAATATTTTCTTTCTTTCTCGATCGCTGAGAGAGATTGAGGAGACCCTTACGGTTAGAAGATCGTTAAAAAAATCTGCTTGTTAAAAAAGCAAGATTGTGGCATTTCCCACAATTCAACCGATTTAATTTACTAACCTGGCATTTCTTCGTTGTATGATTAGCTGCTAACCCATGTGAACCTAATCCCTGCAAAAATGGCGGACACTGTACCAAAGAACTCTCGACACGGGAACGATTTAAGTGCAGTTGCAAGAAAAGCTATGTGGGAGAAACGTGTGAAATTGGTAATGTATAATACTGTATTTATCTTAAATACATTAGCTTCTATGGCTCAATATTCAAGGTCCCGCACAATCTGGAAGACCTTAGACAGCAATGACCAGAACCAGGTTGCTGACCAGCGGTTTTCGTTAAAAAACAATGGTTTGATGGGGGTGCTCAGTCTCGCGGGCTCAGAAAACCTGGTTGTGATTATTGTTATTTAAGGTTTTTCGCACAATCTCGGAAACTTGAAACGATCCTGGTTGCTCCTTAATGTGGCTTGGATATCTTGCTTACACCCTTGAATACACGTGAAAATAAATGCCATTCCACGCATTTCGGAGCCACGTAAAGGTCGTTCATTATCTGAACCTCCTAGGACGTGAATAGACTGAGTTTACAACGTTCTGTAACGACGAATTATAGTTAAAGAAAGAGTCGCAACTGAATGCTCATCTTAGCATAACAACTCAAGAAAAGGCCTTCGAACTATAACTTATAATAGGTCAATATAGCATACAGGAACCGTAGGGCAGAACCTAGCATTCATGCTTGCTGTACTGTCCTTATTAAAATAGTCTCTCTACATTCAACTTAGAAAAAATATGTTGTTTATACGCAGAAAAATGTCCTGAAGGCTGGAAAAACTTCATAGATTCCTGCTACCTCTTTCCTGACTATGATCATGTGACTTTCTTGGAAGCGGAGGAAGCTTGTAAAGATCATGATGCCCAGTTAGTCGTAGTCGATTCAGAAGAAGAGAATAAGATTGTACGTGGTTTGATAAAAGATAAAATAATTTGGCTGGGAATAAAACGGGAACTAGATTTGCCAAGCACCTGGAGACAGTTAAATGGCAACAGGGTCAACTTCAACAAAATACCGGAAGAAGAAGCTCGTCGCTTTATTGCTAATTACTACTCTCATTATGGCCCTCACAATTTTGAAATCTGCGCGGTCATGACAGAACATTGGAGAGAAGAATGGCGGTTAATTCCATGCACCATGGGTGATGCGGAAATAATGTGTGAGCGCAGTGCAAAGAACTGAGACGAGACCTCGTAATTAGAAGTGTCCATCTTGGCCGCAGAGTTCCTGCTCCAGCACGCAAATAGACAGGGCTTTTTGGGGGGAAGAGATCGGCATTGTTTCTTAAGGATGAAGCATAGTGCTTAACCTACCCATTTGGGCCATAATATGTGGACACCCCTTGTAATGGACCCCTCTATGTGACTGAAAAATTGCACAATGTTAACACGTTTCACTGCAACCCTCCTGCCCATGGACTGCAAGCTACTCGGTTGAAACGCTCATGAAACTAGTCCTTTCATAACTGTCGTTGAAACTTGAATAAAGTGTGCACGAGTGCATAATTGTGTTCGTTTGATTCTTACCTCTCATTTCATTGTCTTTTTCTAGATATAACAGCCTTTAACTAAAGCGTTAAAAACGAGAAACAATAGTCAGAACTCTTTGATATTTACTTTGTTTTACGCAAGCTGTAAGGAATTAAACGAGCAAAGCGTTACTTCAATTGCAATCTCCCTCTTTCCTTGCTGCACGAAAGCAAAACAGAAGACTCGACATAAGAACAGTGAATGCACAAAAAGGCGGCAAGCAAAATATTATTTCTGGTAATTTCACTTTCTCCCCCATTACGACAAATCAATGCACTTTATATGAATAGGTATCCCGCGTGCAGTGGGAAACATCGTAACGATTGCACAATGCGATTGCGAAACACAACCTCCACTCCAACAAAACATAGTAGAATCACAGCGGAAATAACCTAAAGTCAATTTAGTAAAGTTTTTTAAACAAAACGTTTCTACCAAAAATAACTTTTAGAATCGCCGATATTTGTTTTTAAATTCTGCGGGCGCCGCCTTCTTAAATAATAGGGACTTTAAACAAAGACTACCGTAAGTTTCTAGTACGGAGAGTTTTAGCCCTGGAAAAATAGAACGAGTACGTAGCATCATGCCACACTGTTTACATTAAGCAAGTCGCGTAGTAGTACAGTACTTTGTTACATGTCATGCCATCTTTTAGGGAAATAAAAGATTTCCTCCTTCTTTCGCAGGGTCCTAGTTTTATTTTGGAAGAGGAATTTTTAGTTCTCTGATAGGAATATTAGCCTGCCAACTTGACTTTTCCACACTCTTCGTATGGTCAGGTTTCACCTTGATGACATGGAAGACGATGAATGTTTGGCGGGGTTTCGCGTTAAAAAGCAAGATTTGGAGACCCTTGCAGAGGCTTTGCAAATACCAGCAAGCTTTTATTGTGACCAACGACACCAACATTTTAACGACTTCCATCCCATGCGCTTAAAATCAATAAAATTACAGGATTTGTAACTTAAAAATATATCGAACTTGATCTCCTCATTCGCCTTTCTCGCTCAAATGCTGATATATGTAGGAGTTTAAATTTCCAAAGTACTTTCATCTGGGCAAAAGACATGCGAAAAGTAGCAGCGAGAAGTATTTTGAAAGGTTAGAAAAATCTTTAATCATCTGGCGAAAGCCTCACTGATGAAACACGTTGTTGTTCATGCCTACTGCTACCGCATTTTGAGCTCGAAATCGACAATTGTTTGCAAGTTACCAAAGATGGTCAAGGAAGGACAAGATGCCTGTGTCTTGCCATTTAGGTTGAAACAATAATATATTAAGCATGTCATGTACAACAAAATACTTACGTTCTTTCCACTACGGTCGACCATGATCTTCTACGTATTCGGGATAGCACTAAAGCCCTGTTTACAAGCACGTAGGGAAACCCTAGTGCTGCGGTTACCCTAGCAAGAGGGAAACCCTAGCACTCATACATTTCTTCCTTTTTTTATCGACGTGTTTACAAGGCAGCTAGGGTTACCCTGGCGCTAGGGTAACCCTAGTAGTGGGGTTACCCTACCTGCTTGTAAACAGGACCTAATTTGGAAAGCGTAAATACGGCCAGAAATCAGGCCACCTTCGCATGACGAGAAGAAATATAACTTCCGGTCACCGCACTATTCATCTGCGTAGTCCTTTGCTTAAACGCTCTTAAAGCCCGTAATTGTCATGTTACGCAGGCCCGTAACCAGGGGGGTGTGCACGGGGTGCGTTCGCATTTTGTTAAGGAGTGCAGTCGGTTAAACTGAAGTTTAAAACTTAA
>NC_090891.1:9067864-9075364 GCF_036669925.1 Montipora capricornis | reverse complement strand
AAGGGAACCGCGTTGAGGCTTGCGAGAGAAGGACTTTATTTTCTGTTAAAATGCGGGATGCCTTTGAAGTCAGTAATAGCTCTCTTGTTTTTGAGAGTGTTTAATTACAATTACATTAATAATTGCTCAAGTACAATATACCGATCCTCGTATTCTCACAAGCCGACATCCAATTGACTTTTTTTACTCTTTCAAAATAAACGTTGAAAAAAATAATTTAAGTAATCTCCGACCAAAGTGACATCCGTGGGTTTCCCAAGAAAAGTTTACAATTAAAAGGAAGAAGCGAGTTGACTGTGCGCAAGCGCGGTGAGCATTTTAAATTTTTTCAGTTGCAAGCAACGCTTATTAAATTCTGGCACCAGTGTTTACTGGCCCTGACAAATGTATTTTCCAAGAAAACTGAAAAACATTGCAATATTGCTTTCCTTATTTGGTATTAGCTGGCCGTTGGCTCCACTCTCAGACCTCTCAGGTTGCCAACAAAAGCATGGAAGACAATGATGGAAATTGTCGAGTGAAGCTTCCGTCTGAAAGTGAAAGTGGCGCTGATTATTATTTCAAGTTTCCAAGCGTCACTCTGACAATTAAAGTCAATTTATAAGAGATCGGTATTTGTTTTCACCGAACCCGGTGAAAACGTGAGTATGAATCTTTATCTTTTCATTTTGTTCATAAATGCACCGCTTTTTCAGCAAGGAAACAATCTCTAAGGTGGTTTGCAATCTTCCTCTTGGGACCGAGCAGACAATGGTGTAATATACAGCTGCCATTGGAAGAACATAAAATGTCAATATCATTTGTTTTCGTCTACCAACATGGCAACAATGATGTAACTTGAAAAATCACCTGGTTTCAAAACGGAAAAACAACTCTTAACAGCTCTTCTTTGTCAACTGATCTCGTTGTCCATGCTTGGCTGGACAACAGTTTTAAAATAGGAAACATGGTTTCTGCCCTCAGTCTGCACGCTAATTTCATCGAGCTATGATTCGTTTAAACAGAATTAACTGAATAGAGTGTAATGTGAAGTGCTATATTTCTATCCCATATGAACCATGTGAGCGTTAGCCCTACTGATGGAAAATGGGCCCACACAAGGACAGAGAAAAACTCTGACCTGGGTGGGAATTGAACCCACGACCTTCGGGATAGATCTCCGCCGCTCTACCGACTGAGCTACAAAGTCAGACGGGAGCAAGCCGTGGGAACTGAAGATGTTAAAGTCGCGGCAATGAACATGTACAAGTGTTCCATACAACAGAGATGATCTTTCGACCAAAAAATCGTTACACTGATATACGCAGTTCTATTATCGAAAAATACATTCCGTCCATCATAACCCGTCAGTATTACTTTATAAACACCTGTTTGAACATATCGGCGAATCTAGCAGCAGCGCAGTTGCCGATTTGAACCTTTTGACCTGTCATCGGGAGTACTGATTATGTTTTTATATCCTTTTTCTTTCATATCTAATACCGTGGGTGCCAGTGCAAGCCATAATTAATTCGACGGCCATCGGGAGAGCGGCCTGCTATCGTTTTATCGGAGACCCTGAAAAAAAATCTCTCGGCCACGAACGGTATTGGAATCAAATTTCGTCGACAAAATGCATAGGCTTGAGGTTCGGCATCAATTCTTTCTTAAAGTGTCAACTGTATGAAGCTTCGGCAAAATAATTGACGGAAGAACTAAGAAAACAAAGAAACTAAATTTGGAACACTGGACCAAAACATGATGTCTTCTGCCTTACATACCAGTCAACACTGTATTTTCAGACTTACGATTATCATAGGATAACTCGTCTAGATAATGCCTATAACAATCTGTTACCAATCTTTGAAAGACATCAGAATTGCACAATCCCTTTATTGCAAGCGGTATAAGGGTCTGATGTCAAGGAACTGAAATTTATTAAGGTATTTTAGTCAGCAAAGCTGTTGACTAAAATATACAACAAAGTTGAATCAGTAAACTCGAGAAATAAAAAAAAAAACACGACAAAAATAAACTTATTTCTATTCTTGGTAAACGCGCATATGAGTTGCGTGGGTCAAAGATAGACTCTTCTTCTTCTTCTTCTTCTTCTTCTTCTTCTTCTTATTCTTCTTCGCGCGCCTTTTCACTGCCTGCTGACGAGCGTTTTTTTGGTCATGCCGGTGATGAGATTTTTTCAATTTTTGCCGGGTCGCCAGCGCGCGATGAAAATCGCAGGTGTAGCCACCCTTGAACTGGCAACAGTACAGCTGAAAACATCACAGAAAAAAAATCGCGAGAACTTGAATGAGTCAATTTCTCCCGATATTTTCTCTGCGATTTTTTCAGCCGTCGCATCGCCAGTTCAAGGGTGGCTACACTTGCGATTTTTTTCATCGCGCGCTTGCGACACGAGAAAATTTAAAAAAAAATCGCATCACCGGCGAGAGCAAAAAATCGCTCGTGTAGCCGCGGATTTTAAGACCTTGCTTGGTCGGCGCAGACTAAAAACGTCGGGAGTAGTTCACTCGCTTGTAGTACTGGCAAATGTTTTTCAATCTGCTCGCGCGCTCCCGCCTCTTCTGGGAGAAATATTTTTGTTGTGAGGGCTATTTGTAGTCAATGCACCCTTTGCCTCTGCTCTTTCCTCCACTGAAAGGGAAATCCAACGCTTGTTTTGGTTTGATATATGATATATTTTGATGAATTTGAAAAAAATTGCTCGTTGAGCTAGTAAGGTAGACTTGAGAAAAGTCTATATCCAGGATGCGAAATCTCTATGTATGTTGCTTTTTTAATTGCTGTTATCTTTACTTGTCTTATTTATTCGTTTCTTGATGTAAATAACTACGAAGAATGCTAAGTTGCCTCAAGTGTTGTAATTAGCTGTGATCGTGACGTGTTTATTTGGTAACCCACTTCCGGTGATCAACACAATGTTAGGGCAAGGAATATTGCTAGCCTTCTCTGTGTTGAAACTCTTTTTATTAGAGACTTTTAAGGAAAAATTGAGATCCAAAACGTTATAATGGTAAGGGAAGTGGGTGAATCCTATTCTAGAACGAATTTAGACATGACGTTTAAAAGAGGCCAATATCAGAGGGCACGTAATAGTTTGAGTGGTTTGTGATTGCGTGGTTGCTCTCAATATAACAAAGTTCTTTCAAGCTGTTTTTGTACAGTAGGCCTCTTTGCCAGCTATAGCTTACGATGTCGTGATTTTCATGGCGTAAAACAAGAAAAACCGACTTTTACATGCATTTGAAGAATTGTAGTATTTTTGCAGCATTATTGAAACCGGAAGAGGAAATAGACAGATCGAATCTCTTGTCCTTCCTTCAACGTGATTGGTGGATGTGGAGTCACTCCACTGTTTATGATGGAGACGCATGCGTAAAAACAATTCAAGTTTCTCAGTTTTGTATTTTGTAGAGAATATAATTTGGTCCTCACAAGTTATAGCACAACAGTGTTGTCATTTTAAAGAAACACTTTTTACCATGCGATAAGACAACAGACAGCGGTTCCGTATGTATCAATTGACCGACAGCAAAAGGAGGTGCATTGTTAATTTATAGAAAGAAAAGCAGACGCACCTGTAACTCGACTATCGCCGGCTTTTGCTGATTTGAAAAGGCACTGAAGTGTACACCAATGTTTAAGGGGCAAGGGATTGTGAGTTTTTGAAAGGCAACTTCTCAGGAGACATCATGAAGAAAGAATGGACGTTTAAAAGCCATGGCTGACTTTGAAAATCGAGGTAAGCAATGACTTTCGAGGCATCTTCATACTAAGCTTATATACCGTATGCAACATTTGGTATCCAAGACGCGTTTCACATCGGCTGGACGGGTCCAAAAATGTTGTCTGATCGTGAACCAACAATCTTGGAATGTCCCCAGTTCGAGGAGATCTTTCTCGGTTATTTTCTGTTCATTTTAGAAACTCGCACGCTGTTCCTCGAGTCAATGGCGGAGTGAATCGCATGATCAGCGGACCTACCAATATCCACTTTTACGCCGTTTATTTCCCCTTTTTCAGTTAGCAAAGTCGTGAGGTCAGTGTTTCCAGCATTACATATTTTGAATATTTTATTTCAGAAGATGGAAGGGTATCCAGTACGCTGGAAAACGGTTTTGTGCTGCCTTGGGGCCAGCCCCTCGATCTACAGACTTCAGCTACTGCTTGTGATGTGACTCCTGGGGAGTTCGTATTAAGGACGCTGTTTTCGGAATTTACTGTTCTCGCAGAGAAAAAGATCGAAACCATTTTGGGAGAACCATTGGTGAGTAATTGTGTATGTACTTGGCTCTCGTTCGCTAGATTTGTATTTTGGAAAGATCAGTGAATAATTTGCCAAGCAGGAAGTTCACGATCAGGTACGATGGATCATAAAATTGGTGCCCTTACCTGCGGTGGCCAATTTACGGATAATTAGCGACCGTTGATTAAATTGTTTCATCTGTTACGAGCAGTTGGATCTTCGATAAAATGTAGGTGTTTAGTTTAAACGTTTGGACCGTTTTGCATTTTATAAAGGTAACGGTAAAGTCACTTTATTTAACGTCGGTAGTCAATTACGAAACTGGTATCAGTGGAAACCGACGGTGCTTGAACAATTATTAACGAATTCTTGGAAGTTGTGTATTTGTTGCATTTTCCTATTTATGAGTGCAGCAGAAAACAGAATCTAATAGAACTCGTTTCGGCGATAGTTTTTATGTTTATTTTCCATTCAAGTAAACTCGTTATTCTAGTTTGAATGCAAATAATCTTGATTTGAGCTTACTCTAGCGTAACAAACCGTCTCGCCTCACGCAATTTCTGCATAAGTTAGCTTAAAAGCTGTTGTCACCATGAAATATTCAGTACTAGTGAAGAGGTAAAACCCCACTGAATGTCTGGTTTTTTTTAAGGCATGCCCAAAAATTGGTATTTTCCAAAATATAGAACTGTCTGTTGTCTCTGTTGGAGGTCACGCGTTGTGATCTCTTCGCTTTGTTTCTTTGTTTGTATGCCTGTGGCGCAATGTGCAATTACTGAATTATTTTAGCACCAAGCTGTATGCATAAATGAATTTGTTTTCCTATTTTATCACAAAGGAATTAGTAAAGTGTTAAAAAAAGGTCAAGCTTGTGTCATTTGAAATAGAACCCTCAGAAATGGTTTGATGTCATTATTATTTTGAGCCTACATAATTCTGAATGCAGAAGAGCATTTGTATCGAAATTAAAGGGTTAAAATAATTTATCATTGATCATAAAATAAATTAATAAGTTAGTGCAAGTGATATCTTTCATGTACTTGTTCAGGTGTGAAAATTCTTAGTTAGATTGGTATGATAGGAATTACACTATTCTGAGATAAGGTGGTTTTTATTGGCCAATGATAGAGAGCTTATTATTCACATTGGTTGCATTATTACACCAAGGTACATAATTTAGTATCTGTATTGGGTTAATTCTATTTTGCTTTTGTAAACATGCACCTGTGAATACAAATTTTTAATGTCATTTATTTGCACATGGAAGATAGTGTAAACATTACCTTGAAGAAAATTTTGTTTAAGTTACTAAAGTTGACATTGGAGCTGTTGTTTTCCATTCAAACTGCAATTATTTACTCAGTGAGAAATTTTTAGTTACCAACGTGATAATTAAAATAACAAGGCAAAGGTCTCACTTTTATTTGTATTTGACAATTGTATGCAATAATGATGTAGATGTACATGTATTAGGTGGTGGCTTTTAAAATTGGTGGAAGATCCTTGTGGTAACAGGACTAAAACGTGGCAGTTGCCAGGTTGCCAGTGGTGACTTAAAACATACCAGGGTGACTAAAAATTGACTGAGAGGTTTAAATGCCTCATATGCAACTACTGTACACAAAATAATCCAGTCCATTAAATTGTGAAATATGAAGTACAAATGTTTGAAAATAAAATTACAAGTAGTTTGCTTGGACTACCATTCTTTCCTTTTCTCATTTCTAATTTCACCGAATTCTGTAAACTTTTAGTTTTTAAGTGGAAAAATTAATTACAAGTCTTCTTTTACATTAAAAATTCTGAGCTGATTGATCCATAGACAGATGCCATAATGGATTTTTCTGTTGCCATGTGACTCAAGTGCTTTGCTGTCACACACTATTGCTTTCACACTTGTGTAATGCCAGTTGGGTTGGGAGGGGAGAGAACAACAAAATGGGAAGGCGTGAGTCACTGCCAACAAGAACCCGAGGAATAAGGAATCAACTAGAGGCTTCAGGCAACTTACAAGAAAAAATCTTGCAGCCACATGCCCCCATGTCTTCAGACTTAGTTGCCAATGCAAATTTTTTAGTCGCCAAACTGAAAAACTTGCTTGCAGTTGAGTTTTTAGCTTGCTGAATTTGCTAAAAAGTGTTATAAAACACTGGCCACTCCTGAAACACATGCATTACTCCAGTAAACACTGAAAAAGGAAATGCATGTTTGTTGAAGATTTGGCTCATTCATGCGGGGCAGCACTGTGGCTTACATATCAGTTGGGTTTTCCAAGCCTGATGCACTTTCAAGACCTTGGGAAAACTAAAATTTGAGCAAAAGTTTTAAAACTTATCTTGTGAGATTTTGGTGTGCTCCATCTGAGTTCAGTTCAGCGTTAAACTTTGTTGTAAAATTATTTTCCACCTGGGGACGAAATGGCAGAAGGGAGATGTGCTGCGAATTATTATACCCAGATTTCTTTAGTCATTAGAACATTTTCCGGCAATGAAACAGTTCATTTTAGAAGGATTTAGACAACATAAGCAAAAACAGTTGATGCTAACATTCAGAAAATCTATTAAACCTTTATACTGCCTGCAATGCACAAGGAATTACCATCTTTTTATCTTGGATCATGAATACAGTGAGAAACACACCCATAGATTGGCATGTACATGTATTGCGTATTATTTTCATCCCCAAATTCTGCAGCCAACTAGAATAACAGACCACTCTGCAACTTTAATTGACAATATATTTTTTAATTCTCTTGAGCATTTTGTGATTAGTGGTAATTTATGTTATGATCTAACAGACCATTTACCAAATTTTCTTATTGTCAGTAAATTATCTTCCCTTCCAACCAGCACTAAAGTTTACGGGCGTGATTGTTCAAACTTGGACAAACAAGCACTGATTACTGATATTCAATCAATTGACTGGGAAGAAGTGCTTAATAATGATTCTGACCCTAGCTGTATGTTTGATAATTTCTATAATAAGCTGTCTGAGGTTATTGATCAACATGTACCTGTTAAGCAATTATCTAAGCAAAATTTAAAAGCTAGATCAAAACCATGGATAACCTCTGGAATTAGGACCTCTATTCAAATTAAAAATGGCTTATTTAAGAAATTCTTAAAGACAAAATCTATCTACTACCATGAAAAATTTAAAATCTACAGGAATAAACTGAATCACTTAATCAAATTAGCTAAGAGAAATTATTATAATAATTTTTTCGCAGTTCATGTAAAGGATGGCAAACGAATCTG
>NC_090891.1:9055364-9062864 GCF_036669925.1 Montipora capricornis | reverse complement strand
ATGGAAATGTCACAATCATGGAACTTTGTAATGTAAAAGTATAAGAACTGTAAAAACTTTCAGTTCTTTCCAGAAAAAAGTCTTCAGAGATATTCCATTTTTTTTGTGATTTTACATCATTTTGTGTCTTCTGAGTACCATGTGTCTTGTGACGTCACAAGTTGTCTAATTTGCATAAATCAAAATCTTGATTAACTCTGCAACCAAGAGAGCTATCACAATAAAATAAACGCCATTCTTCATCATTTTCAAAGCTCTTTCGAACAAGCTAATAAAAAATTTTGTGTGCACTTTAATGCAGAAATGCCCAGTTTCCAACTTTCTGATGAGAACCTCATTTCTCTGTATCAAAAGTACAGTAGATGTCTCATTTTCACATGGACTTTGAAATAATACTACATGTATTATTGTAGAATGGGAATGACCAACAAGTTGTGAGAATGTAAAGTGATTTTTTAATATGTGTATACATTATTTCTCAGTTGCTGAATTCCCTGCATATTGTTGCTGAGTACAGTCTGCCGTCACTGCTCAAAACTCTCTTTAAGTGGTATGAGAAACAGGTTAGAATTGAAACTGCTCCCTTGACATTCTGAGGTTCCAAGGCTTCTGGTAGATATATATCACGTTTTTTATTCAGTTTTTTGCTAACTGGTGCAGTAAAATACATTTACCTCAGTCACACTAGTCGATACGTAAGAATTTTCATTTAGATTGTTTTTTTCATCTGATCAGGAAGAGAGTCGAGACAAGTATTGTTTGTTAAAAAGTTCCCCAGTACAAGGCTTTTGAAGATTTAATGTTCCATAGCAATTGAGTGAAGAGTTTCTTCATGTCACTTTCACTATACATGTACTTTCTTTACAGCAAAACAAATTTGATGATGCTGATGGACAAAAAGGGAAAGTCAACATCACACGTCCAAAGGGGTAAATTTCCGAAGAGTATAGATATATTTTTTTTTACTAAAAACTGAACTACGGATATCATTTTTGTTGGCTCGCCGGACACAGGCCATCAGTTCACATACCTGTTCTACCTAATACGGTCAAAGAACATGTCAGCAATATTAAAGCAACATTTTTTGCAGCTCTGAGAAAAAATGGCCTACAAAAGCTGTTTTGGATGGGAATTGACTGAGGCAGAAATCGATGCTTCAGTGGAAGAATTGTTGGTCCTGGGGTTTTTAATAAAACAATTATTAGAGCTACATGTACTCGGGCTTGCTGGATGTAAAATGGTTATGACCAACTCTGCACTACGCGCGAATGTTATCTATCACTTCCTATCCAATGCGCCCACGTAGTATAATTACGAAATATACAGCTGGCTTCTGACAGATTGCAGGATTTTATATTTCATGAATTGTACATGTATCTTTCACATAAACTCAGTTGATGTTATTTTTGTTAATTAGTGGCAGTGAATCACCAAAGCTTCAGAGTAAGTTCCATGTTAACAAGGACCACCTTACAGAGAGAAGAGATGTAAGTGCCATTTTAACATCACTATAAAAGTTAGTCATTTTTTCTCTCAAGCTGGGATAAGAGTCAACGGTAAAAGTGAGGAACAACTCCTCTAAAGCGACTGTCAGTCGACTGTTGACTGACTATCGGCCAACAGTTGGCCAAATGTCAGCCGACAATTGTTAAATCTGTTTAGAGGAAATGTCTATCAATGGTTGGCCAACAGGCAGCAGTCTGTTGGTGACCTTTCAGTGATATGTTGGTTAAGTGCCACTTGATATTGTGCTGACCGTTATCTTATCATTTACTCTCAATGATCACAGCTCGAAAAACAGCAAGAGAAAATACATATGCTTATAAATGCTTTATGATTCAATGTTAGTCAAGATGTAGGTATACATGCAAAAATTTTAACTTACTGCAGGGAGTGTCTTATATAGCGAAATGCAAAACATGTTTTCATCGATGTGCAAATCATGCGAAGATTTTGAGGAACAGTGGATAAAATATAATTGTCCTTCAAAATGTAACATTTTAGGTTCCAAATACTTTCAAAATAGTCTGTTGGTAGTGTGTCAGTAACCTGTTGGTTACTTGTTGGTCAACTGTTGACTGGCAGTTCGGTTACAGTCGGTGGAAGGTAGCTCTTACTTCACCAATACCATGAGACCTGTTCATGGGAACTGTTTCTTTCTTATTGTTATTTCCAAAGGGAACAATGCAAATGTTTCATGCCATACTGAGAAAAGTGGCAATGCTGTATTCAGGTTTAAAAATAAAAAAGTAAAGATTGCAGCAAGTTTATTTAATTTTGATAAAGACTTTGGGTCTTACAGAAGTCAGGTAAACCCTTTTACTGGTTAGTTACATTGTAGGTTGAAAGTAAAACCGTGAATCATTGCTGCTTGACAATGTGGGATTGCTCTGTTTCTAAAACAACAACAAGTAGCATGATATCTTTCCTCTTTTTAAATTCATTATTTCATGTACAGGGGAAAACAATCATAACCTTTAAACGTTTTAGCCAAGTACATGTACATGTACGCACAGCAGCGAAAAATCATAAAAATATTAAATTTGCATTAACTGTGATTCCCGGTTTATAAAAAAATAAATTGCACCACTTCGTTGGCCACGCTTTTAACCTCTGTCAAAGCAGAAGTAACAACTTTTCTTAAAATAAAAATTGTAACCAATAAATACCAAACTTCAAGATCCAAAATCAATTATTTTACGCTATTTTGAGAAGGAATGGAGGTCGCCGGCAGTCACATGCAAAGTCATGGATTATGTTGCATGTGAAATCATTTGGAATGCCTTTGAAGCGATTATTTCATTAAAAAAAGAACATTTTTGTGAGAACTTTCATAAACTGTAACCACCAGCAAATTAAAATTTTTAGCCTGCTTATCTGAGTACTCAAAATGCAATAAGCCCGCTGGGCTGGCTGGGTGACCAGGTAATTTTGCTCACTCACCAAAAGCCAAAAATGAAAATGTTAGTCGCCTTAGGCGACTGGGTGCCATTAGAACACAACGTTGTTTGTTCCTTTTGGTCAGGTTTAAGTATATGAGATCACAATAGTAACTGTGCAATTAACGTGTATAATTATGTAACAGGTGACCTCCTCTGTCAGTATAAAAAGTTGATAGTGCCAGGTTTTTTTTATTTTGCATCCATAAGATTTAAGGGAGTGTTAGGAATAATGCTGTTTCAACTGTACATGCAACTCCCGCAAGACTTAACATGTACATGTAAAAGGGGCTTACATGTATGTGCTTTGGCAGTTGTTGAAATAAAAAAAATAGATTAAAGTCATTTGATTCTAATTTTTTCTGACCATTTTCTTACTCCAGTTGTCAAAATCATTAAAAGTAAAGCAAATATTAAGAGGATCCGCCAAAAGAGAACTGAATCTAAAAAGGTTGAAGTCATCTTCACTTCACCAAAGTGTTGTTTCCTGATATTTTTGCTTCATTGCTGTTTTAGCTGGCTGTGGATTTCTTGTTTTGCTTGGTGCTTATTGAGGTCTTAAAACAGGTAAAACTTCTAAGTGTAAATGTTTTTTATGATTTCTTACGTACAATTTAGTTTTACCTTTGAGCATTGTTATTGTTGTCATACTCTGTTTGAAGTGGGAGAATTAATATTCCTCTATGGTCTGATTTTACTGAAACGTTTGTGTACATTGTATTGTGTTTGGCCATTCGAGTTCATTTGTTTTTGCTTCAGCCTTTTGATCCAAAAGTGACCATAAAATTAATTTAGATAACTTGTGCACTGAAGACACTACCTTTTTAAAATTAAATTTTAAATGCCCATAGCTTTTGAGTAGAAGTAGATTTTCCTCCTCATTGAGTGGTGAACTCATTTGGTGTTGGACAGAGTAAAATCTGTCAGTCAAAAAGAAAGAGCCAGTTTTCTGCCATTTTCATCAGACATGTCCAGAAATGCAGGATATGAAGATGCGCATACTGTACGAAAATTTCACAGTGTCCCTTACACCCTTTTCCTTCACTTTCACTTTCACTCTGGGAAATACAGCATACAGTTGTGTCACTCCGACTTTACTCCACCAGTAAACAGAGATAATTAAGATATTACCCCGACTTAAAAGCGACCTTACTCCTGATGCTAACTGTGTTGTTGTAGTTGGCATTTACATTGTACGCGTTCACTAATTTTGCAAGGAAGGTTCGTTATGATTATTGAAAATTAGCGACTGTCTCATGTCATCTCTCAGTGGCTGCATTTTTAAATTACGAGTACATGTACATGCAATTTTGATTCTACAATTTGTTGGATTGGGAAAGAATGAGCTTGTGACTAACAGCAGCTGTTGGAATTTTAATTTTCAGTAAATGGCTCTTCTTACAGTTAGGGTTCCTTTCAGATAATAATTATTTTTGTGGTCTGTTACAGTTTACATGGTCTACTAACTACTTGTTGATTCTTTAATTGATTCAAACTGAGTTATAATGCACCAAGTTTACATGTACTTCAGGCAGTTTCAATACTTGGCAACTCCAAGACTTAATCTTGATTTTAATATTAGATTTAAATGTTAAGTGTAATGATAGCTTTCTCCTTGGTAAGCTCTTAAAAGAAATCAAATGAAACTGTGTCCTCTTGCAGTTGCCCGTCCACCCAGTGGATGATGAGTTTATTCAGTACATCTTGTCGCTGGCATTCAGGCATTTCAAACAAAGAGACAGTATTGCTGCTTCCCCTTCTGCTTCAAACAGTGAAATAATTGCAGCTCTGTATGCTGAGGTCCTTGGTATTCTAGCTCATGCTTGCTTTCTTCCTGTCCGCAAGAGATTTATTGCAGAGTTCAAGGAGCACCAGAATAATACTTCATCATTTGTGAATATTATTTATGGCATGAAATATTTAAGAATTAAGGTTTGTATCATTGATTGATATTTTGTTTGTCTATTATTTTTACCGAACAACCCTGTAAAGAATGTTGTCCATCAGCAATTTGGCTTCAGTTACAGAACTTTATTTCTTTATTTACCGACTTCAATTCCAAAGAGGAAAAATTATAGTACAAAGAAATGATGAAAGAAATGAGAGGATAAGAAGTCCATTTTAAGGACGGTGCCTACTAATTCAAAGGTATTTTGCCCCAGTTTATGATTATGCAGGAAGTGTAGTTCTTAGCAAGTCTTATTGAAATCAAAAAAGAAAATTGGGGGTAACCACGCATTTTTCAAAGATAATTCAAGAACAATATTTGTAAAAAGCTTTAAAATACAAAGCCACGTTTGGCGTTCTTTCTCAAATTAAAGCTTAATTAATTATCTCTGAAAAATGCGTGGTTGCCCCCCAATTTTCTTTTTGGATACCAATATTACTTACTGAGATCTACTTTCTCTGCATAATTCTAAATCGTGCAAAAATATCCCTGTATTGGTAAGCATCACCGATAGGAAATCCAAGTATCTTGAGATGCGCAGAATGTATGCTCAATAACAATAGTAGGCATCGTCCTTAATGGATGAGTGTGACACTCTGTTTTGGTGAAAGCCAATAATAGACCCTCAACCCTATCCAATCATGACTCCTCTGATACTTCTGCTACTCCAAACCAGTGCAACCACTTGTCACATGCCCAACGAACTCCACCACCTTCCCACACACTCTACACTTTGGATCTACATTCTCCTTCTCTATCGTGGCCCCAAAAAAACCTTGTTTGCAAACTCTGCTCCTGAGCAGCAGAAACACACCCCTCCATGTTCTTCCCCAAATACCCAGCTCTAAGTCTTGTCAGCTACTTTACTGACATCCCTCATAAACTTCCCATGCAACCTCTTCATTGCCTTCTCCATCGCTTCTTGTACTTGGCCTTCTTTTCTCCCACTTGCAGCGTCTCCCTAACAACCTTCGACTTGTCACTCGCCTTGACATATTCCAACAGGCCAAGTTTCTTCTCCTTCACACTGATCAATCCCCTCCCACCATCCTTCCTCACTACACTCCCTTTCTTTTGGAATGCCCCAATTACTGTCAACCTCTTCCTTGTCTTCACACCTGTTGCCCTCAGTTCCAAATCACTCCAAAGTAAAATCCCTGCACTGTACCTCACCATACATACATGTATAGCCCATGCATTTATCACTCTCATGAAATTCCCACCGTACAACTTTGGCCTTGCCGCCAGTCGCACCCTTCTTAAATGCTTCTGTTTAACCTTCTCCATAATCTCCTTCTGCATAATGTCTGCACCCTCCAACACACCCAAGTACCTGTAGTTATAACCATTCACAACCTCACACATTACCATCCCGTCACACAATTCCTTCTCAAGGAACGTTCACCCCCTGCTTTTTAGCCTAAATTTATGGATATTGGATGAGTAATAATTTATAAGGTTAACATATCAAGCATGAAATTAATTTTGTCTTTTCACTGGTTACAAAAAGTAAAGGAGACATCCTCAATTTGAGTTTGAGAAAACTGACTCGGTCTAGAGGATGGTTATTCTACAATACCAAAACAGTGCACTTGTCCAGCCCAAAGTCAATCCCAATGTTCCACGGAATTTCCGCTTGTAAACCAGATGCATGCGCATTGTCGCTTAAACGTCATCTCCAATTCGCGATTCGCAGTTTGCAGTTTCGACAATTGCCATACAATGTAACAAATCAAAAGTCGTCTTCGCTTACTCATGCAACTGCAGAGAGGTAATTTATATGCGAAATTGATTGATTTCGCATAACACATTAGTTCCTAACATATGCCAGAAATTTAAGCTTTGATTATTTTCGCGCTACGCGAATCCCGTTTCACAGGAAACGTGACGGGAGGTGGTAACTTACTTTTGAGCAGTACTGTAGAGTAGGGATACTTGTAAAAAAGACAGGGTGTCATTAGTCACACTTAGCTGGTTATTTTGACCATATACTGGGTAAAAATAGCTCGCTACTCTGTACTTTCCTCGTGTGCATGCATAATTGAAACAGTCATCAACATAGCTTATGGTTAGTTTGCTTAATGCATCTTAAAAGTGTACTAGCAGAAATCTAATGGATTGACAATTTTTGTATTTAACAATTTCCTAGTATAAACATCATGATAGAATTCTGCATTAATTTAAGAGCTCTTTAATAATATTTAATATTTACAGCATTAAGAAATTAACATTTCGTAAAGTCCTTATTACTATTTAAGTTTGAATGTGTACATGTAACTGTTCTGGGGTGAATTTTTTTAATCTGCAGTTATTTCCAGTAGAAGAGTTAGAAGAGTCTTTTAATTTCATGAGGGTAAGACTATACACATGTACACTTTTCTGACTGCATGTCCAAAAACAATGAAGCGCAATCCTTAACACAGTTGAACAGTGTGCTATTATGATCCAAGGTTGTAAAGAGTTATGTGGTATTATGGTAAATCAGTTAAATCAAACATAAATGTTTGACCTCTCATGCAAAAATGTTCCTTACAAGTACATTTAGTTTTGAATAAAGTGGCCATTCATAAGCTGTGTATAAAATTGCCATGCAGAAAATTGGTTGCTGTTGAC
>NC_090891.1:9027864-9050364 GCF_036669925.1 Montipora capricornis | reverse complement strand
AATGATAAAGGACCCATGTTTGCCTTTCCATGGAAATCAGACTGTGCTTCGCTTCATTTCAAATAACCTTAAAGAATACCATCACCAAACTAAAGACAAAGCTGAAAACAGCAATGGCTTTAGAGATCTTTCTCATGCTGTTTTTTTTTTTGTTGTTGTGCTTTTTGATAATTATGACTTTCCCTGCAAGCAAAGTTGGCAACCAAAATTTATGATCTGGGGACCAAATTTTCCCAATTAGTTGCCACCTGGCACCTGAGCAAAAAAGTTAATTTCAAGCCCTGCTACTGTGCACGATTTTCGCGTCATTAGCGCGTGCACATGAGCATGTGCGCATACAAAACGTAGGAGATTTCACTCAGACTAAACCTGATAGCGAATTAAATGCTCCTTTTCTCTCAAATGGGCATGGTCACCATGACCCCCAATTTTTTTTTTTCAGGTATTTGCTAAGAACAGTCTAATAAAGAACATATTTGAAGAAGAAAAAAAGTTTGAAAGTAGAACATGAATTTTTTTTTTGAAAACAGTTCCTTACTGGGTGTACATGTATTTTACCCAAGGCGAGGATTTCAAGCTAACCACGGAACTGTCCCAAAAAGTGCACTGTTCCCACAACCAGGGAATCAAAGTCGGTGTAAATGAAGCATTACTGCTTATGTAAATAAAAGAAGCTTTATTTTCTAAATAAAATGTTGTGCCTTTGAAGTGACTAAGACTTAATTCTGTTTGAAGGTGATTCGAATTTTTAATGCGAAAACAGTAAAAATACCCCATTTTAAGAGCCTGCTGATGCGTAAACAAGCATGGTGACCCCATTTTTTTATTGCATTTTTTTAATGTTCATATCATGAATGTTAATTATGCCAAGTTTCCAAAAACGTTTGATAGTAGAACAATTTCAAGAGAATTACCTTAAGTGAGCATCTGAACTACTGTAGTAATCAGAAGTTCATACCTTAACCCTTCTCCTAGAGAACTTGGAGTTTTTCTGGGTATACCATAATCATAACCAGTAATATTTTCTTCTATTTGGTTTTCCTAGAAACTTGGAAGTATACAAATTGTATATCATGTAAGGAGCATGCATGGCTTCTCTGTCTACTGAAGGCACATGCTCATACATCCTATGACACTGAATTTAAAGGCTTTTGGTTTACTTCTCTTTCAAATCAGGAAAAGCTCGACTTTGCAATGCATGACATCATCTTTGACTTGCTCAGTATTGGGAGGACATCACGTCAAATAAGTCCAGAGGTACTACTTAAATTTTGAGTTTAAGGCTTTGCCTGTAAAGGTAAAAAAAAAAATTTTGGTTTGTGATCTTGAGGACTGTAAGTTACAATCTTTAAGACTGTTCACATTCACAATGATAAACCAACCATTTGATAGTCTCACCACAAAGAATAATACACTCTACTGGTGATCTCTGTGTGACCATCAAGTTGTTCCTATGTACTTTTAACATCACATGCTCATGTTAGAAACTTACCTGTCAAAGTTCCAAAGTTCATTTCCAGTTGAAAATACGTAACATTCCATTGTCATGTCACTCTACCGTTTGTCTCTTAACCCTTTCACTCCCGAGAGGTTCCCCATTGACGAGAAAAATCGCCTGGCATTAGACAGAGTAAAATATGTAAGTCTCAGCGGCACTTAAGGGAGTATGTACACCTTTATGCAAATCCTGACATTAATGTGTCCAAGGTTACCGGTAATAATGCTTACGTCATTGATGTACTGTATATATCTCTTAATTTACTGAACTTTTCCTTCAGAGAATGAACATTGGTCTACGTGCATTTTTTGTCATTGCTGATGGTCTCCAAAGGAAAGTAAGTTTTGTGAAAGCCTTTTGTGGAATTGTCTAACCAGCATAGTTTTACCAGTAATTCAATAAAGGATCTGATGCCACGCTTTTCTGAATCAGCTGTCATTAACCATCATATTCAATGATGTGTTGCTTAAAGAGGTTTTAAGAGATGAATATGTGCTGTTTTTAGGTGCTGTTATTTGAGTACATTTCTTACACTGAACTGGCTGAACTGCCAGGCAGGGTGCAGAGGTCACGCTAAGCAACATTGCACAACATCATTGGTCACTTATCACACAATCTTCAAATGACACAACAGAGCCTGGTCATTTAAGTCTTTAAAGCAGGGTTCAGATGGCTTTGATGTAATGTAGATTACTTCATAGAAAGTGTGATGCTCAGATTTTTATTCATGAATTGCAAAATGTGGGAAAATGAATGAGTGAGGGTGGCAAACAATTGAGTTTTCCAAAGTTTAGCAAGGAGTGAATGAAAACTTGTACAAATTACTTTCTATGGTGTACATGTAATTTGCTTATTTTGTAATTGTATCTAATGAGGAGGAAACATACTTGAAATCACTTTTGTGAAGTTTCCCGATGCCATAACCTTACATGCAGAACAGCAAAAATTCACAACTGATCTACATGTAAATGACTGAGCATAATTAAAGAAACAAATCCGGTTTGCAGTCCAGCGACAAGAAGACAAATTACCACTTCCCATTTTATAAAATAACCAAATAAATACAGGATAATTTGCAAATACAAAGTGTGAAATCATTTCAGTTGTCAAATTGATGTCAGATTTAACCATGACTTTTTTGTAATGGGGGCACTGACAAATTCGGACTCTGTTGACTTACACTGTTTATAGAAATGTTGAATGTTCCTCCTTGTTCGATACGGTCTCTATAAAATCATCTAATGGTAAATCCAGAGGAACAAAACTGGTAGCCTCAGCCATGTTTTCAAAACGCAAACTTCAAGTGGGTGCTGATTTAAAGACCATGCTTCTCTGTAGCCATTTGAAGGCTTTGCTTCGATTGGCTAAGTGATTCTACTCTGGACTGTGATTGGTTTTATTTATTTATGTGAAGAATGCTGTATGTGAAGGTGATTGGACATATCGCTTTATAATTTCTATTCCCAAGGTTTATTGCCTAAAATGCTTCTTCTTCTTTCTTGTACTAAGAGAAAAATATAAAAGGCAATCCCTAAAACGGGCTCCATAAAAATAAAAATCAATAACTATCTATTTTCACAAAATTTTTGGCCTAAATTTATGGATATTGGATGAGTAATAATTTATAAAGTTAACATATCAAGCATAAAATTAATTTTGTCTTTTCACTGGTTACCAAAAGTAAAGGAGGCATCCTCAATTTGTGTGTGAGAAAACTGACCCGGTATAGAGGATGGTTATTCTACAATGTCTTGTTCACATTGAAACAGTATTTTGCATTAAATTTTTGTGTCTCATGGTCTTGCCCAGCAACTGGTATGTGGAACAATGAACTGGAACTTGGAAATCCCCAAAAAATTATAGAAATAAGTATTTTTATGCTGAATCTGCAGAATTTTCAATTCTTTATTATAAAGTCTCTTCTAATTAAGTTTTATGGAACTGTTTTGGTTTCAAGAGCTCAGAGACACCGGCAATGCCGACTAGCACCACTCCATTACCATCTGGCAATACTGTGAAAGTCAGGAGAGTACCTTCCATGAAGAATCTTACCGAGGCCCAGGCGAGCAGCATTGGACTTGCAAACTACTATCATAGGTAACTCATATTTATAGAGTACATGGAAAAAAAAGAAACAGAGCAAACCCTATAAGAAGTTACTCCTTGCACTTAATTGCCATTGAAATGATTCCAAAAAGAATCACTCTGGTTTGTTTTATTACACTGACAAAATTAAGTGAGAAGCAAGTCCAGATTTCATTTGTTGGAGCAGTAGCTGATTGCGTGATTGTAATTGTGAGGGTTGGTGATGGACTTGATAGTGCTCTCAGGGCAGAGTTCATAGATTATACAGTGTAGCAGGATGTACATGTATGCTACAATGTAAACCAGGATAAATCCTGTGACAATCCTTATAGGTTTTACCTGAGTTAGCAGTTTCCAACATTCTGCCCCAGGAGAAAACACTGTGAATTGCAGCAGTCTTTCAAACTGAAAGTAAAACAAAGCAGGAAGCTCTTACAAGTCATGCCCATTGCCAGTGATCATTACTTTATTTATTTTGGATTTGCTGTTGTCACCTGTACTTGATCCCTTATATCTATCATGGAAATAATCTGTTCTTATCAACAGCATTCGGAAGACCCTGGATAGTATCATAAGGGCCTTAGATGTACAAGTGGGCAGACCCATGATGATGTCAAATCCACATTGTTCTCAAAAGGAACACGAAGAAGTTGCTGCGTTAGTACTGTTGCTTGGAAATTTCTTTCTTTCTTTTCATTGAAGCGCATCCTATTGATTTTTATTATATGGAGGAGAGTGTTTTACTGGGAACTAAACCACTCGTAGATTCCATACGCCACTACATCCGGGACCCGAGTGGCGTATTTTCCGTATGTCACCTTTGTGAGTGTCGTATCGTTCAATGACGTCACGATTCCCGCCTTTTTTTTCCCGTATTTGTAAAACTTGACTACTTTGAAACACAATAAAATCGGAATTTATCAATATTTAGTCTCCATATAATAAAAAGAACATTACAGGTTGGCTTGAAGATATGAATTTTATGTTCTCGTGGCAAGAACAATATCTCACTCGTTCGCTTCGCTCACTCGTGAGATATTGTTCTTGCCACTCGAACATAAAATTCATATCTTCTCGCCACCGTGTAATATCCTCTATGTATGAATCATAAATGCCATGTTTTGTCTTTCAGGGGAGAAAGAAAACCAAAGGTTGATCCAAAAATTGAGCTCTTTAGGACTTGCATTGCTGCCATCCCAAGGTCTGTTTAAATTCAAAGGTCACAATAAATCATTCCTTTTGTTAGTAATATTAATAGTAATAATACCGTATTTACCTGTTTATAAATCAACCTTTTATGGCCTCAGAAGAAGCTCCAAAAATCGCCCTTGACTTATACACGGGTCAAAGATTTAGAGCCAAGTTCCAGCGAAATAACTTATTCGAAATTAACATAATAATGTTGTTTTGCATATAACGAACACAGTGGAAAAGGTTGGCTTTTCACCTGGCGACAAAATTTTTTAAGACTTCAAAGTGAATGTAAGCAATTCTAGTTAAAGTGAAAAAGGATTTGTCCAACTCTAAATGTTGAAGATACTTACTAGCACAAATATGAAATAGGCACTGGAAATTTTCAGTTACCAAAGGCAGACAGTTCAAAAAGGCAGGGATGGCACTAGGATTTTTCAATCTGGGTCCTGGGACCCGCATGTTTGGCCAAATTGGGGTCCCAAGCATTTTTTGGGGGTCCCAAAATCTTGGTGACCCTCTGCGAGAAAAAAAGTATGTTTTAAATTATGAGAAAAAGAGAGTAACCACCTTGGAATTAATATTGACGCATATGCATAGGAACGGCCTAGAAAGGCTTTTTCTAGAGCCGTTACAGAAAGAGCACCCTAAATTCCAAGGGTTTACGCATCACTGGTTTCCTCCCTTAGGAGCAATGAACAGTGATGTCTTTTGCTATATTTTTGCATTCAGTGACTTGCAGAGTACATTCCTCTGAAGAAGACCGCAGAAGGTCGTCGAAAATTTAGTTTTAACCTTTTTAGATGTTTTAAACCCCATTTCTTAGAACTTCAATTATGATCACAGATGGCTCCAACAGTTTAACAAACAACAGAATATACTGACAAATCAAAGCAAGTTGTGTAAGTTATTTAAGTCAGTGCCTTGCGTCCTGGCACACATTAAAATTTCGATCATGCATTTTTTGGATTTTATTTGCGTAAAAATGCACGATTTCTGCGTTAACGCGATCCCTGAAAAGGCATTTCTGTTTCTTCAAATAAAACACGATTGTTCAACCGCTTAGTAACCTGGCCTGATACCTCATGTTTGTGTGCAAGCATCGTCACTCGCATTGCCTGAAAATGCTGGTTGGTACTGATTGTTTTTTATTCTGTTTACAAACCTGGTGTAGTCTTTGGTTTAATTCTAAGTTTTTTGTTTTGTTTGTCATGTGAGATGTTATAAATCAAGGACCAATTAAACCTTGCACGTTTGGCATCGTTTTTGAATTGATTTTCAACAATTGACTCCGCTTTCTGTGATTGATGTTGTGCTCATCCTCAAAAGCCCTTTATCCCTGAACAATGAAACAGGTTAGTTTGAGGTTGATATGTTCGATTTTCTGAGAGCTTTTTCAAAACTCAAGGACAAAATGCCTCCATATACAATGTACAACAACTGCTGAACCACAAAACTATTAAGCACTTGAGGCCCTGAGTCTTTTGTGTATCCACAGTTCCAGAAATCAAAGAATACAGGATTTATCCCATGAACATTTAACAAAGAAATTAAGAAATTGCTTTTTTCGCCATCAAAAATGTGGAGTTGATCGACTTATACATGGGTAAATACGGTAGTTATTTTTTGTTGGTATTATGATGTTCATGTTTAAAAAGTTTATAATGAAAGAATCTTACTTGTTGTAACGTAAACATGCAAGTATTAATTTTATTGACAAAATGGCGTTTGTGGTTTCCTTCAAGATGTATTCCTGAAGGCATGACAAAAATGGAGCTTGTGGACCTTCTTTGTCGTGTAACTGTTCACATGGATGAAGAACTGCGAGGGTGAGACAATAATTATACTCAGAACTCAAAACTTTATGAAGTAAGAGTGTCGGGGTGAGAATAGTGCTGAGAAGGACTTTTGTTGGCAATAATGACTGACATTTTGACAACCTGGTTGGAGTCATTAGTGTTTTGTCAACGAAGTATTAGCGGAGCTTGCTCTGCATGCTTGGAGCACTATGGCTAAGAAAATATAGTAACCCATCTGTGAGAAAATTTGGTTTTGGTCACAGTACAACTGTATGACTATATGAATGCACGTCCGTATGACTGTACGAACGTCCACCCCTCCATGTATGCCAATGTGACCAGTATTACATGACCATATCGCAGGCATAAGTTTAGAGCTCATCAAAGTCACCTGTGTTTTTTTTAAAGTTTACTGCTGTCCAGGTGCTGGGTTTTGATTGGATCACAGGCTCAAGCCAGTTTAACTTATTGTAAGGATAAAATTATAACATGGGAGCTCTACTTTTAGGCTTGGCGAAATCTATATACTAAGTACAATGTTCTTTATCCTGATTGGTTACATATTAATTCACTGCCAAAACACAAACCACTTGACTCTAAGGATACTTTTGCTCAGGTTGTTGATTAACAACTCTCTGCCAGACAGTCTTAATACTTCATCAAGTTTTGATATTACTCGTGGGTTCAAACCATTCACTATTCAGGCCTCGGTTGTTCAAAAGGTGGATAACGCTATCCACCGGATAAATCACTATCCACTTGATAACTCAATTGGTTTTTCTAGTGTTTATCCGGTGGATAGCGCTATCCATCATTTGGACAACCGGGGCCTGGAATGCTGTTTTTTGGTTGATAATGTAGCCCCTTCTGTGTAGGAGTTTTAGTTTCTGGAATTTAAGTTTTGTACATCTCATTATCTCACAAACAGTGTGTTAGCAAAATAGGCTCTATCGTAGCATCTTTGATTTGTAATTTTGAGAATTTATGTAGTTCATGTTGTGTTCTAACCACCTTTGTGTTAGCTCATGGCACAGCCTTAGGGAATCCTGGTCTTCCATATATGTGGTAGTGCACTGTAAGAAATCACAAAAATGAACAAGTCTGTTGGAAGCGTGCTTGAGTTTCATCAAGTGAGCCCCAAAATTGGCAAGAATTTGTGATGCTGATGAATAATAAAGCATGCTTCTATTTCCAAAACAATGGAATTACCTGGTGATAAATAACCTCGTCTAGGAGAGTGAATTTTTGACTTAACAGAAACAATGGTCAACCTCAAGAGTTGGAGGATTGTGATCTTTGTGTTGAATTTGCATATTTCTTGTCAAACTTTCTAACACTTGAAAGAAAAAAAACAAACTAACAAAAACGTGGTGTCTTACTATCATTTTGATGCAGATGTAAGGTATCCTTTGTTTTGCAAGTTGTTAGTAAACATGCAAGGTAACTTGATCGCAGGTGGTTGCTGAATTCGATGTCACTTCTGATCTTGCAATTTACTTCTGCAGTCAAAAGTACAATACAAAAATTGAACATCGCAAAAATCTCCCAAAATAGTTTTGTCTGATCGTAACTTTTTATATTTACGGTACAAAATTAATGTTGTCTTCATGTCTCAAATTTTGTTACTGATGGCAAAATATTTTATTCTCAATCTTCACTTCCTAAAAACTTCTTTCTGTTCTTCTTAGAAACTGTGTATCAATATTTATATACTTTAGCATCAATATTTGTTTTACATAAAACAGGCTAACAAAACCTGTACCTTGCTTGGTTCGCATTTTCAGTCTTACCTTCTCACAGCAAGTCGTATATTTTGAGGTCTCCCATCCAGATACTAACCCCGACAGGGCTTAACTTCAGTGAACTTTTGTTGTGGAAAGCGCTCAGACTCTCAGAGTACACGCTTAAACTTGTGGCAAAAAAGAAGTTGTAAGGGAATTTGAAAACGATCAACATGTCAGTGTCAAAGCCAAATGAATGTTTCTCAATTCCCTTTAATTTTCTTCAATCTTTCTGGGTTTAGTATTTTACTAGTACCCACATGTCTTCTTAAGGGAATTTACCTAAGACATCTACCATGGCACTATAGTGAGATACGGTACCAAAACAATATCATGTACTATTAGAGCTACAGATTACGTAAAGACAACTTGAATCTCCTGGAAAACAAACCACAGCTCAGTTAAAAGTTATGAATAAACGGCTGTGTTACTGCACCACCACACGTATGCAATTCGTGCCTATTTTTATCTACAATAATGTTGTGTTTCGTACTTAAGGAACAACAATTTTTTTGCAGGCTGGCCCTGTCGTCTCTTCAATCATTTGTACTGAACTTTTCTGACTGGAGGGAATCCACTATTTTGGGTAAATTTAATGTATTCCATTCTTTCTTGTTCACAGTTTTATATGATGTGGGATATAATAGTGACCTAATGTGTGGCATCACTACCCATGCTAACTTCAGTTTAGTAAACGATTTCCTTAAAATTTAATTAAATTAATTAAGACCCTCTTGTCTTATTTTTCTTGTCCTATTTGTACATGTACAAACAAATATTTTTCAGTGTACTAAGGGATTTTTTATTAACAGGTTTTATCAATGTTATTCTGCGTGAGATTCAAGATAACTTGCCTTTGCTGCTGGACAGTGCACTGCGGATGCTCTTACAGTTACTTGGTCAATGGAAAACTGCTCTCTTAGCTGGTTCTGGAGATGTTCAGGTTGGTTCCAAGATAAATATTGAAAAAAAGTCTTAAACCTTTTCCCAAATTTAACATTTTTACTGTGTCATTTGAAAACTCATTAATAATTCAGGTGATCGGTAAAACATCACGTGCATGAAATTTAAATCCAATAAAACACTCCTCATTAGAATTCTTTACATTATTTTTATAAAGCATGTGGTCTAAAAACACCCAGCTACATCTCATGTATTTAAGCCCTATGGCAACATTCCCTGCATGGAGGACAGTCGAATCCCCAAAGACTTGCTCTACGGAGAACTCTCTAGAGGATCCAGGTTGCGAGGCTGCCCCAGACTGCGCTTCAAAGACACTTGCAAGAGAGATGTGAAGAGGCACCTGGATATCCGCTTTACAGTGCGGAACAAAACAAGCCAGTCAAGATCTCACTGACTGCCTGAAGAAGAAGAGAGCCACCCGCAAGTCAAGTTCCACAGACCATGCAGCAACAGCCCACACCTGCCGCCTGTGCGCAAAGACTGCCAATCCCACATCAGTCTTCACAGCCACACAAGGAGGTGCAGCAACCGGATTTGACTCAACCTGGTGCAGCCATTGTCTCTTGAGACAGAAGGAGGTCGACGACGGCGACAATCAGCTCAATGCACTTTTCCACTTTATGTATTTCCCGAAATTGTTCCAAATACATAGTGTTGTTTTTAGAACCTTTTGACTTCACGTTTTCACGTTTTTATTGGCTTTGAAAAACTGGAAAAGTGGCCATACTTTGATCGTTAATGGAGCAATGATTCAAGGGCAATGGGCTTGACACCAAGTTGATGTCACAAATTAATTTGCATCGCTGCTTTCAAAGAACTACCCGTTATCTCAATGCAAAGCAGTCTGTGACATCAACCTGGTATTGTACCTGGTTATTTGGTATTTAACCTATGATTATACATGTAATTAATATTAGGTTGGCCAAGACTTACAGCTGGAACTATCTGCTCACAATCTGCCAAATGAAAAGGAAGTTGACAGAATGACAGTTTTACATGGTGTGGAGGGGTTTGCTCTTGTCATGCTCTGCAGGTATATAGAGTGGTGATTCTCCTTATTTTCCCAATGTCTTTTTTTTCCTTTGTGAAACCATTTCCTTTTTTTAGAACCCTCCATGTAATTCTCCTACTAATGGATCTTTCAAAATAATCTCTCGTGGTGGCCTCATTACATTTATCTTTCAGTGATCTCTGTGAATATTATGTTTGAACATGTTTTGTGTAAATTGGTAACCTGTGTTGTTGTTTCTGTGTAGTATACATCCTGTGATAAGAAAGCTGGCTCTTCTTGTACTCAAGGAAGTTCGCATTTTATGCACTTTAATGGACCTTAATGAGAAGGTACTGGTAGTACAAAATTATTTGATTGAGCTATTTTTTTTGCATGGGCACTCATTTAACTGATTGTTTTGCACCAAAGACCTCACAAAAGTCATATCCTTAAGGTTTAAAATCTTCTACTTCACCTTGAAAAGAGCTAATGATTGCCACTTGTAAGGTCTTTTTTCCCAAAAGTTTTCATACACACCAGATCACATTTAATTAACTTTTAATGGATACACATTTTTGCTCAAGGGTTTCAATAACATTAATGACCATGTCTGTTGTCATAGGCAAAAATGAATTGTCGTCTTATGTTTGAAAGAATCTGCCTTCAATTAATTTTGGGGAAAAAGGTACATGTACCTGACTTCTCTGAGTGAAGTAGCCAACTCTTTCAGTCACCTGTAATGGTGGTTATTGAAATCACTGCTTGTCATGTTTGTGGTGGCTGTTTACTGACCATTATCAACACAAAAAGCAATGAAGTGGATAAAAATCGATGGTGTGATTTTGTGACCCTTTAACCAATTCTGCTGCATATTTATCTACAGCAGTGGTTGGTTGGTTGAAGTCACCCATGAACAGCCCATTGAAAGTTTACTAAAACTAAGAAATGTTTTTCCATGGCATTAACAAAACTGTAGTTGGTGTGGGGCTAAGGTTCACACTACATGTAGTTTTGAAATGGCATTGATTTTCTTGAATCCTGTTAACTGAAGATTTTTGCATTGCAAAGGAGTCTCTGACATGATCTCAAGAACACACCAATCCCTCTTACAGCACTTATGTTTGTATGTATGTGTCTCGCTAGTTGTCCTCACAAAGTACAGCAACAACGCAGCTCAACAAGGTTGAACTGAAAACATAGTATGGAGCCTCTGGCAGCTGCTATACCGTCCATGTATGACCTTGGAGCACAGCTTACAGCCAGCTACAATCATGGACAAAAGTCTTGGGACAAATTTACACTTGTGGAGTTTTTTCACACACGCCAAACAAACAGTCTCGTGCGAATTCATCTACACTTGTTCAGCCCCTCCCCCACCCCCCAATGTTGGACACGTGTACACCACTGCACCAACCGTGCTTCCCATCCACTTTGGTTTGTTTACTTATGTAAGTGCTTTCACAACCTAACATCTGGTGGTTCTCTTATGTCACAGGAAAAGGCTGAGAAAGTAGTGCTGGATGTGATAGATCAAGTGTTCCCTACTGTACTTGAGAACGTTCTTCATTCTGTGCCACAGAGCGAGAAGGTATTTTAATCATACCAGTAATTCAAAAACATGAATTTTGATGTTTTGATCAAAATGAAGGTGACTGTGGATCGATGAAGACCTATAAGTATAAATAAGAACTATTTCTCATAGCCTGTTTTTTCTGCTTTTATCCAAGCTTCTAAATGCACCCAGTCTGTTTGAATAACCAAAAGTTATCGGCAATTTCTTACATTGCACTGTATCCTTTGTTGTCAGCTCTTTTCAGGACCTTTGGGCAATGTGGACATCTTAGTCGTGAATGAGAGGCTGGCAGGAAATATGGACAAGGAAACCGGGGAACAATTAAATGTCTCATTGCACAGTTTCTTTTGGTCATCACTCATGGCTGGCCTTCTCAACAAGCACTATCTGCCAGAGCTTTGCCCATCTGCTTTACAGTTTAGCTGGCCAAGTGTTTTCAACCGCCTTGTCACTGTCTATGCTTTAATTGATTCAGGGTATGTACCCAATATTATTTTCCTATCTAGTTGATTTTCTTGGAATTTCTGAACCTGCCCAGGCTGTGAATGTTGTATCATATGTCAGCATCATTAAAGTTTTTGGGTGAGTTTTTTAATTCTCACACACCGCTGGGAGCCATGCCAAGCCGAACCACACAGCCTGACCTTTATTAACATAACATAATTGTCTTACAATGACACAAAAAAGTGGCTAGAGAATAAGTTCACCTCAACTGAACACATTCTACAAGTACTTCACAGGTGGGTGGGCGGGGCATGTCAGGCAATGGCAGATGGCAAAACAAAAACTGAAACTTTACACGAGCCATGTGACCTGAAACCCCCCCATACCTGTACCCAGACTCCCAGCCGTGTGTGAGAAAAATGTTTCCTGCTTCTTTCGTTCCTCAGCCAGCGGAAAACCACACTTAGTGTAAGAAATCCTTTTAATCTCTTTTGGTTTCTTTGATTGCAACCTATGCCAGTCTTGTATATTACATTACTCATACTGATCTAATAGTGTTGAAATTATTTTACTCTTTCTGCTGAGCAGTTGATTTCATTCCAAATGCTGTATAGTGTATTACCCACGACTTTGCTAAAATGAGAAAAACAAGCCTGAATTATTATTGTCTGAACTGATAAGAGGGAAGAGTATTATCATTTTGTTTTTGTTTTTTTTTTCGAAGGCCTTTTCCCTTACGTCATGTCTTGGAGTTAACTATTCTACCTTGTTACTGCAAATGTAGCAAAGTTTTGCAGAGTGATTGTCGGAAAGCTTGTGAAACACTGGGATAACTCAGCATGATGATTGTCTCACCATTGTTGTTAATACTTTTATTAGTACTACAGTTTTGAGATTTCTTTAATTGAATGGGGCGTAAGCCACTGATCCGAGCTCCACATTTTTTTTTTCCACAGTGCATCTGGAATAGATTCTATTACCAGTTTGTCATCAGTTTACAGCAGGGGACCAAAGAAAACAATGAATGTGAACCATGTTTGCTTGTTTAGAAATTACCTTATCTTTGCATGCTGTGCATATCCTCGCTCTCCCCTTCAAAGGAGTGGCTCACCAGAGCAAGATGGAGGAGGGTAAGCCTTTATAGGCATTTAGGCCTTGATTAAATTTTGGTTCAGTCGTTGAGGATATTATTGTCACATACTAAAAGGTAGTCTGGTTCTGAAGTGGATTCCAGTTTCCAATAACTCCATTTCTCAAAACATGGAAGAAAATGTCTTATCTGGTGCAAGCCGGCAGGTACAAAACACAGGTCACAGGGCACAGGTCACACGTCACAGGTCATTGTTTAGGGAAAGTATCCTAAACATTCATAAAAGCTAACCTTAGGCCTAAAAACTTTTGTTTAGGCCTAATTAGGCCTAAGGTTAGCTTTTATGAATGTGTAGGATACTTTCTGTGTTGTAAAACAATGACCTGTGACCTGTGTTTTGTACCTGCTGGGTGCAAGCCCAATTAAGTTTAATATCCAACACGATCAAGTGTCCTTTTAAGTCTAAGCATTTCCTACCTTCTAACAATAAGATTAGCGTAAAGGTAAGCGTTGTTTTTAGGTCAGGTTAGACGCAGCAGTTTGTCCTTGCTTGAGGAGCATCATTTGGGGACACTGTATGACGTTAATTATCGCGGGGCGTATCTAATCGACCGTTTCGATACTCGATAGAAATCGAACATAATCGATCGTAATCGATACTAATCAATCGACTAATATCGGAAATCGATAGAAATCGAATACCTGCATCCTTTTGATTATCGATTTTATCGATTGTATTAAGGGGTAGTTTCTAAAGAAACTGTAGTGCTGCGTCGGTGGGGAAGTAGTATACAAAAATTTGCTTTTATCAACGGAGTTGATAATGTAAATTGGCCACCGTACAGAGATTTCTAAAAGCTTTTAGAATCTCTGTACGGTGGCCAATTTACATTATCAACTCCGTTGATAAAACCAGATTTTATTGATTGGTTCGACAATTATCGAAACACAATAGACGAAGATCGGGTCGATTCACTTCCGTAAAGTGTTCATTTCTAGCGTCAGGTTGATCCTCACTGGATCCTCACAGGATCCTCACAGCTCACGCGAACTAAACAGTTGCCCACATGTAAAAAAGTGATATTAAAGTTGAGGAAAAGAGAAAGGGGACACGTACTTCGTGATTCTTTTTGAAATCTGCGTGCGGCTAATTACTTGCATTTCCGGACTTATCTGTGGATATTAGCAGTTGTAAATTGCATAGTGCTCTGATGCCTTTCAAGTCTCACATGCTGAGGCGTGAAGATGGAAGGCATATAAAAGTTTGTGGAATTACATGTTCATTGTATGCATCTGATTTCATTATTAATTTACGTACTCTATTTCAGAGCATCTTTGGAAGGTTCAGAATCAAGGGGTGACTCCAGAGTAAGTGCCATTTTAAAATTTTGTTTGTCAACTAAGTCATAGCCAAAAAAAAAAACATGTAACAGTAATTATTAGATTTCCATCGGTTCAACTCTTTTTTTAACAAAGCCTTTGTCTCAACTTGTGCAACTGAAAGACCTGTTTGTGCCCTGGGATAAAGCTAAATGTTCACAACCCTGTGGTACGTTGAAAATATTAGTTACTTTTTTGCAAAGGGCAGAGGACTTTGTCTTTAGTGTAGCACTGTCCTTTGCTCCATATAATTATCATTGCTCATTGCTATGCGATATCAGCTTATACAAGCTACATTGCAATCTGTGTGTTAAAAAAAGGAAGTGACGATATGAGCAGGAAGAGGAACAAAAATCTGACAGTTTTACTTTTAGTTTGCTTTACAATACAATACAATACAATACCATTAGATTTGTATTATAATCCATAAAATGTTCTTATGCGCTGTTTTGATTGCCATTAAAAAAGTACATAAAATAATTTTTAAAAATGGATGATTATTATTGACTATTTATAAGCCTGGGTAAACAGGTAGGCTTTTAAATGTTTCCCTAATTTGTCAAATGCAGTAATGTTTCTTATGGTTGATGGCAGAGTTCCATTCTGTAGGAGCAGCGTAAGTAAACGTTTTGGCACCAAGCGTTGGTTTCAGTTTATTAGGTGGATGTGCTAATAGTAGCTCATTATAGCAGGAGTGGTTCTTGATAGCTATAAGGCCCGTCATATATTTCGGTGCGAGTCCGTGTATAGCCCTAAACGTTAAAGGTAGAATTTTAAAAAGTACCCTAAACTTAACTGGCAGCCAATGAAGATCAGCAAGCACTGGAGTGATATGTGAAAAACGTGGAGTCGAACATACTAAACGAGCGGCTGCGTTCTGAATGTGTTGTAGTTTGGCTATTTGATAAGCAGGCAAGCCATAGTATAAGCCGTTGCAATAATCGAAACGACATGTTGTAAAAGCATGAATAAGTGTGGCACACGATGTTTGATCCAAAAATGCCCTTATCTTTCTGATGTTGTAAAGGTAATAAAATGAGGATTTACATATGTTAAGAATCTGCGTATTTGGAGGAAAGTTAGTTGCATAAATGGATGGATTTTAGCATTCAGGTTTTTAATTTTCATACAGCCTCCTTCTCCCAGCATGATGGACAGTTTGTTCCGGTTTGCTGTACCTTTGCTGAAGAGTGATGTATCTGATATCAGAGAGGCAGTCATTATTGGCCTGGGTCGGACAAGCCCCTGCTCCTACAGGTACGTTTAAGATGCGTTCACTTCTCCTACGTCAAGGCAGACAGTCGCTTGTTGTGAAATACATGGAACTTTGAAGTTTGGACGGTAGAAGGAAAACTACTAAAAGAGAGAAGTCAAGTGAAGCTATGATCCTCGCAGTTATGAACGCAATTTTCGCAAATCCGTAGAGAAGCCTGAAAATTTCAGGACTTCAACGGGGTTTGAACCCGTGAGCTCGCGACCGTTGCACCGGTATCGCGAGGTCACGGGTTCAAAGAGAGTTTAACAGTTGTAACGAAATTTAAAGTTGCCAGTCCTACTTTATGGTAGGTGAGCGCGTAGCGAACGAGTGAGTTTGCGGTTCTTCACAACGACTGAATAAAAATCGTACGAGCGAATCAAACCTGAAGTCTTTTGTTTGTTTTATAAGTACTGAAATTTTTTTCAAACAATAATTAGCGATTGGACGATGAATGAAAACTCACACAAACATACACTCTCACAAGCAGTCGTTCAATTTCGTTTCTGGAATGTCCTCAACTTTTCTAATTTCATTCTTAGTTTCTCAAAAGGCTTGCAAAAGTTTTACATCTCGTTGTGTTTTTGCAAGGTGGCTTTGTTCTCTTGTTCAGCAATGAAATTGTCAACCGAACTGGCGTCCACAAACCTTTTCGACATCTTGAAAATGAAAGGGCAGCGTGCAAGTTTTCGCGCCAAGGATGACGTAGTTTCTCGAACAATGACTTTGCACTGGTAATCAGGCGCCGCGACTGATGAGATTTCATCCTTCGCGTCGCTGATTGGCTGTGACTGAAAACATTCACTGTCATTTCTGTGAGTAGGCTCAGTACTTATAAGATGAAACATTTTGTCGTGGTGCGCTGCAGTGGTATCTATTTTTTTACTTCATTGCAGGGAATTTCTGGATGAACTGCAGTTTCTTCTTAGAGAGGGTCTAGACAGACGTGCCGAGGTACAACAACACTTTACTTAAATTAAGTGTTCTTTACTGGTTTCAATGCCATAGGTGCAGTATATTTGTTGAGCTGATAATCATTTATCCAATAGGCGGAACTAAACTCTTTAACTACACACTTGATTGCTCGAATTTTCCCAGTAAAGACGCGTATGTGACTTGAAATGAATCTCATTGAGAAAACTAACCTGTACAAGCGATTAGAATAGGGTCTGACAGCATGTAAAACCATGCAACAAGAGATTCGATACGCCACTTCCAAAACTGTTTGCCGCAATAACAGAGTGTTTATGATATCATTGAAAAGCAGTCTACTCGGAACTATACTCACCAAAACATCAGCTGTCGAAGCTGTGGTTGGACGCTGACTTCATTGGACTTTTGCTTATAAAAATACCAGCAATCTGCATTGTACATGTTTGCACTCGTACGTTATGTATCTGTGTGCGTAGTACATGATACAGGAAAAAATCTCGTCTGTCACTTGCAGAGTGTGCGAAGAAAAAGAAAACGAGATGTTCTACGAGCTTATCTGGTGCGAATATTTGAGCTCAATGCCGAGCATGGCTGTTTTAGTGACAGGTTAGAGTGGTATTCATTCACATTTCATTGAAACAACTTAAAACGTGTGTTTGTGCAAGTGCTGTCACTCGGCGGTCGTGTAACTTTTTTATAATCTATTGTAGTGCCAGCGAGCTTGTGACAGAGGATGGGTTGAGTCCAATATTTGTGGAGTACATTGAGGGAACAAGGTTAGTAGAACAATAGAATTTCCATGAAGCTTCTCGTGTTGTGAAGCATGGCCTCCTTGAGTTTGAATTTAAAATTTCAGGAATGATAATAATAATAAATTAATAATAATTATTGGCCGTCATGATGAATTAGGGTAAATCCCAAAGGCTTTGATCTCGGCATGTTTTTTTTTTTTTTAATTCTAAAACTCTGTACTTCCTGTAAGAGCTATTTGATCACATCTGAACCGCAAGGAATGAAATCGTTATTGACATAGTGATTGTATTCTTATGATATACAATAATTTTTAATGTTGTATAGTGCTTCCAACTCTTACTTTTGGTATTTCTGTAAATTATGTACATATTTTTCTGTTTTTAAAGAAGAATAATAATAATAATAATAATAATAATAATAATAATAATTTATCAAGCGCATTTCTGACCTCAATGCGCTTTACATGAACTGAATAATTAGAGGAAAAAAACAAAAAATATATATCTAACCCTAACTAAAAATACTGAGAGAATATTAAGAATAAAAACTAATGAAAATATTTCTTGAAAACAAATATTTTAAGTTTTGTTTTAAATGTTGCAACGCTTTCTATATTTTCAATATGTTGTGTGATAGTGTTCCACAGCTGAGGTGCTACGGTCGAAAACGCACATCCTCCGTATATTTGGGTGGGGTACATAATAGCGAACAGAATGATGATCGTAGAGCCCTTGTTCAAGATATCCAGCAGATTGTCCATTTATATGTAATAAGAAGAATCTTAAAGTTAACCTTTGCTTCCAGTGGTACCCAGTGCAGGGTCTTTAAAATTGGTGTTATATGGTGGGAACTGCGATCTCATGAAATGGAAGGCATATCAACGAGAAACCCCCGTCTCGATTAATAAGTAAACCATATCAACCTGACACTCTTACGTTTGGATTTCTTTCTGTCCACATCCTTTTCGTCATTGTCCATTTATTTTTTTTAATCCATGTTTATTATGCATGCTTCTCTACGTTGTTATACATGTAAATTCGGACAGTTTCAGATAATTTTGTCACCGACGAAGATGTGAGAGCCATCAAAACATATCTTGCGATTCATTTGCTGTTTTCTAGATCGCTAGTTTCCTTAATGGTGTTTCTATTTCAACAGATGTTATCTGGAGAGTGAAAGTGAGAAGGATATGCCAGCTATGATGCAACAAAGACTACACTTTGCTCATTTTCTTTATAAAATGATTTCTTCAGTGCCGGGTAAATGAACTACTGTTGCATTACATCTTTGCTTTGCTTTATACTATGTACAACCAATATAACTGTATAATGATTCTCTCTTGATCTGTCTGTTCGCCTTCTTATTTATCCGACTGCATCTACAGTAAGTACACCTCAGCCGTTATTTGATGTGTTAAAATGGCTGTGGAATCTTCGTTTACTGACGGAGAAAACATGGTTAGATTCGGTGAATCTAGTTTGCATTCTCTAACATGTTTTTACTTGTCAGTCTCTCTTCACAGAAATCTTCTGCCTGATGACATGCGCTGCAGCCTGTTTTTCCTTTTTAGCAGCTGGTGTGCTCATTTTGGAGTAAAGGCTTATGGACTTCAAAAGTAAGCTTTTGCTTGTGGTTAAGTTCATAGTTTATAGTTCGTATCTTTATTTACCCTCGAATTTTAGAGTAGCTTTGTGTAGCTTATATCTCCGAGCATTTACTCTCTCAACCATGATACACCACAGAGGACAGACCTTAACACCTTGAACTCCATGCGCTACCTTTGCAAATACTGTGTGGGTTCCCTTCCGTCCCACAGGATTATGAACATTGAATGGTTGTGAGATTTGTCCGAGAAGACTTGAAAGTGTAACCATTTGCAGCACTTTCTCCTCAGTTATTTAAAGACCCTGAGTGTTGGTCCGGCCGGAGCTGAACTCACGACCTCCCGCGTGACAGCCCGGTGCTCAACCAACTGAGCCACCGGTGCGCGGTGTAACTGTGTTAACTTAGTTAACTGCTGCTTTGTTCCACAACGGCTTTTTTTTCTGTTCCAGGACACCTCTCATTCCAAGTGCACAAAGCAATGATTTGGAAATGGCCTCTCTCTATGTAAGTACTAGTCCACAGCGCTTAATCGTCTATTTTATTGTAGTTTAATTTGAAAGGTAAAAATTTGATCTTGTGACTCTGAAGCTGTTTCCATTTTTTTCTTTCAATCTTTATATGTAGTGATGATTTTGCTGTGGATTTTATTACCATGAATAAAAACATCACATGTGTCGTTTTTATCTATTTTGTTGAATTCGTGAGATGGGACAATTTTTCACATTGGTTTTGATTGCTTAGGCAATGCATGAAGCATGCAATACAAACTTCATGCTCATTAATTTAGGGTGGTGTATAGCCACGTTTCACCTGATTTTATCTTCTTGTAAGTTTTAAATAGTAAGATAGTGAGATGCCTGACAATTGAAGAACACTCTATCTTTAATGAATGGCTTTTGGAAGTTGTTTTCTCATTCCTTATCCTACAAATGAAGTCGGTATTTGATGTATTATTTCGCTGTTTTCTTGGTTCAGGCAATGTGTGGCTTGCTGCAATGTGGACCTGCATTCGATCGTAATGGGCTTATCACCGGTGGATATCTTTATAACTGGTTGCAGACAGTCCTCAACTCGCCCAAGGAAAAGGTGGGTTTTGGTATATAGTTTCCTTTTGGAACTTAAAAGCTGAAGCACTAAGATGGTTACAGCCAGGAGATATTTTGGCTTTTGGAGTTATCAAGTAAACGGAAAAGTGTTTTTGTTATTGGGATGATAATCGCGAAAACGGAGGAAGTCAAGCCATCTGAAACAACCGATGTGGAAAGTGTGTCTTTTCCAATGGCCAGAATCCTGCGTAATATGTTGTTCAGATAAATGAAATGTATCCATGATATCGCATTGGGTCTTTCGTGAAACATTTCAATTTTGATTTCCATTCCGCTTCGTTCAAATGACGATAATGCTTATTGAATGTGAAGTCGTCCGAAATGACGGGGACGTACAGGAAGCTTATAACTTGGATGTCATTAGCACCATTCATTCCTCGAAAAAATCAAATGCGCAGTTGGTTGTTCAGGCAGTTCAGTGTGTTTTAATATATATTTCCCTGAAAAAGATAAAAACCAGACGCTCGTTTTCTCTGGCAAGTACAATTCTTTTCTGACCTGGTCTTGTTGTCTTACTTTCACCAGATTCATCAGCTGGGACGCACTACTCTCGTTCATCTTCTAGAAAACAATACTAACATCCCCTCCCTACTCCACTGGGTTATTGACAAATGCTACACTGGGGCGAGGTTGGTTGTTGATGGCTGCTTCAAAGCTCTGGTTTCGGTTTTCACAAAGAGGTAAACTTTGTACAGTGTTGTGATATTTCCTTTTTGGCAAGGCGTGGGTGTTGGGATGAGTGCGTAGAAAGGATGACTTGGAGGAAAAAGAAATAATGTAATAGACTGGTATAGAGGCAACCCAGGGGTATATGATAAGAATCAGGTAAAGACTATGGAAGTAAAGCCGTAACGAAAAACTGAAGTGTCTGCACCAATACTGGCCAAATTACCGAAAAAGCTCTTCACGCATTTCAAAAGCAGGTGGCATACACTTCTCCAGGCATCGTCATCATCAAAATAATCAATTTTTCGCGTCTTTGAATTAGACCTCAAGTAAGCAATCCATCCCAAGGTAGTATTCTCAATTTCGTGTGCTCCCTTGTGTGTACTATAATATGGAGCAAGCTCCGCAGCATGCTCCCTCGTGTGTATCGGCTTTTATAGTCGCATACTCCCTTTTCATATTTTTTGAAATGCAATTTACAGGACGTTTCAACAGACCAGAGAGTCTCACCGGAGACTTACATAAAAGGTTGGGGTTCTCCAACGCCTCAGAGTTTATTAAAAAGCGTGAGGCTTACAAGTTGCAGTCCGTTACCAAGAAGAGTAAAGGTTAACCATTTCGGCTCGGCAGCTTCATCACTGAGACAGCGCTTTACAATCTCGTTCCCAGAGCCCGTGATCTTGTGGGTGGCGGCAAAGATACAGAGCTCTGGGAAAATCAACAGAAATGGAAGTCAATAGAGCTGGGTGGGCGTAGTTTCCACCCAATGCACCCCGCAGCTGTTTACAAGTGTAATTATATAGCTGGTAGTTTCCGCAATTATCTGCGTAGCTATTATTCTTTGATTATTTAAAGATGTCCAATTAAGGATAACTTTGGATAGTTTCAGATAGGGTTTTCTTCTAAAAACAGGCAAACTGTCCAATTTAGAAAGTATAGGACAGTTTGTCTAAGCCAATCATATGTACAGAAACTACAATAGATGATAGAATCTAGCCAATCAGCACAAAGCAGAGCATCAGCTGTGTAGTTGTTGACAATGGCGGCATTAAGCCACGGCGATTTTTCCATTTCTCAGGACTTTTTCAGCGATATCACCGCAAATGAGAGATTTCCTACGTTGCCAGAAGAAGATCTTGCCAACCTGAGAGACAAAAACCAAAACTAAAACACTTCGAAGAGTACAAAAACTTGGCTAAATGTTTTCAGAGTGTAAGGTGAAGCGTAACGCGTACATTTCTTTGTTACTCTTTCAGTGACTACCCATGTGACATGATCCCGATATTAAACGTTGTTCTCTTTAAAACCGCTGATTCCTCGCTGGACATAAGAGAGAAGGCAGCGCAGTTGTTGCAACTTCTTGAAAGGTATTGGTTGGGTCGCGTTT
>NC_090891.1:9015364-9022864 GCF_036669925.1 Montipora capricornis | reverse complement strand
AAAACACGATTGATACCAAAGTCTTTCGGTTAGATATTTACGGCGGCTTCCGGTTTTTAGAAGCATAGTAAGCTGGGCCTGTTCTTGTTTTGATTTTAGGCTCAGAAAGCACAGTACATTTAACAATTTTAAGCGTTTTACCTACTGAACGAAGTGTCGAGTATTTTATAAAATTACTGCACGTACATTCCTGTTGTAAAGTTTATTAAAGAGAAAAGTTGTTCTGGAAGTGCAAATGGGCTATTTATCATTACGTCCCTTTAGTCATGAATTTCACCCTACCCCGGTAATACGGCCACCCTGTTAATACGGCCAAGATTTTTAGGCCCGTTGATGACCGTATTAACGGGGTTCCACTGCATCAAGATTTCCTTTGGTTTGAATTGGCTAAGCGATTCCCAAATACTCGCATATCTTTAATTGCCACGGGTCAACACTTACTTTAGGGTTTCAAGTGTATGCCTTATTCGGCTAAAGTCAACCAGGTTGTTAATTATTATAAGCATCTACGCTAACAATAAAGGGAAATAGAGATCAATCTATGCTAGCCATGCATTTTTGGAAGCCCATCTCAAGGAAGCACCTCTTTGGGCATAAAACTGTGCATGTTAGTTTACTTGTCTCGTTGAAAACATGTTAAGAGACCAGCTTTTCAGAGTATTAAGAGGGTCATTTCCCAGATATCATTTTGGGACTGCCAAGAAACAATCGTGTGATAATTTGAATCTTAGTTAACTCCACGCACATTTTCGCTTGCTCCGGCTCTCTTTTCTCGTCATATAGTTTTCTTCAACACGCAATTTTCGACCCTTCATTTTTCTCATTGAAGGTCATTTTATCACAAGTCAACAATTTCGAGTTTGATTTTTAGTTGACAGAGACCGTAGCTTCTCAGTTTGAACGCTGTGACGAGCCACCTTATTTTCGTCCACTGCAAAAGTCATCAACCAGCCGAGACTCAGTCAGTGACGCCCTCTCAGGGGAGGGGACAGGCACATTGACCAAAAAAAGCATCGCCAAGCGGGAGACCATTCCTAAAGGTGATATGAAAATGGAAGGAGACGCTCCAACAAAAGATTCCAAGGAGGAGAGAAAAGAATCGAAAGAAGAGAGAAGAGAAACTATGGAGGAAAGGAAAGAAAAAGGGGATTCTATGCCAAGAGGAATGGAAAGTGGTAAATGGGGTTACATTTGTTTTCGAAGACTATTCATCTACAAAGATTTTGATTGCGCACGAATGTACATCTGCTGTGGCTATCTAACTGCTTAATTTGCTTGTTAGGGGGTGATTCAATTAAAGAAAGCAAGCAACGAGGCAAAACGTCGCGCGACTTCAAGTGATTTATAGACGAGTGTGTGGCCGTTTTTATTACACACAAGGTCATACCGACTTTCTTTTGTGCGTGTCGGTTGAAATTTGTATTAATGCTTCAACCTGTTTGTTTTTTTCTTGGCAGCTCTGATGCCCGAATCTGTGAAAGTAGGTGAAACGTCAGTGCCTTTGGCAGAACCAGAAGAAATGGATCAGATTATAGAGAAAGAAAAATCGGAATGTTCCTGGGCACAAGAGTGGGTTATCATTGCACAGAGACTTGTAGTGGCTGGTATGACTCTTCCGTTACCAGTCCCTGAGGGAGAGAAATTCTTCGCAGCCCTTCCTGATATTTTACCTTTTGCTCCATATGTGGCTTCATTGTACAGGTGAGAATAGCTATCATAATTTTATCAGCCTTCAGACACCTCACTAGCAAAAACTGCCCCTATATTGTACTGCGCCGTGTATGGCTGCACTTTTAATGCTCCCCAGCTATTTTTAATTTTCTTGCTTATAAATCGGGCAAATGGCTCTTAGTCGTCTGGCAAGGCTTCCTTTCAATATTTCCAAGTCCTTTTGGCCACGGTTTCGCGGCAAATGAGCAGGACGTCTTGTCAAGGAGAGACAGTTTCGAGAGTTAAGGAATCGTGCGAACCGCAAACGGAAAGTGTGTCGGGCCAAATATTACAAAGCTAAGGTAAAGCACCTGAAAGAGAGTAAACCTTCTGCCTGGTGGTCCGAAGTGAAAAACCTCAGTGGTTCCTCCCCAGGTTCTGTGGAGAGATCTTACGTTAGTAAGTCCATACAGCACTTATATGGATCCTCGGATGACACCACTTTAGCTTATAAAATCAACAAGGCCTTTCTGTCGCTCATGCAAAATTTCACACCGCTGCCTGCGAACTTTGCCAATGATATCGCAAACGACGCATCTCAATGAAAGGAGTCGGTCTGTAAGAAACTGACCAAGCTGAATAGGAGTAAAGCATATGGCCCTGATACTATTCCGAGGTGGGTACTGAAAGAAAATGCAGACATGATTGCAGAGCCCATTGCAGATATTCTTAACTCTTCTTATCGAGAAGGTTGCCTCCCACCATCGTGGAAAGAGGCTGACGTCGTTCCGGTGCCTAAACAAAGACCAGTGCAGGACATTAATTAACACCTTCGACCAATCTCGTTAACTCCGATTCTATCAAAGATCGCAGAAGTGAAGTGAAGCCGGCCGTCCTTAAAAAGATTGACCCACAACAGTTCGGAACGGTACCTAAATCTAGGTCCACTGCTGGGCCATGTCCACGGGTGGCAATGGATCCACTGTGACAGTTGTTCTCTTCGACCTTCGGAAAGCTTTCGACCTGATTGACGATCATGTCCCGACACGGAAGCTTTCCGCGTATGACATCCCAAGTCCTATTATGTGCTTGATCATAGCCTTCCTCAGAGACCGTAAGCAAAGGATGAAGTTAAGCGGTGACTGTCTTTCAGAGTGGGAGATTGTCCCCGCAGGGGTCCCACAAGGGACCAAATTGGGTCCCTGGTTGTTTGTTATCATGATAAATGATTTGTCTGTATCTAATTCATCCCTCTGGAAGTGTGTTGACGACACCACCCACGCTGAAGTAATATCGAAAAATGAGTCCAGCCTTATGCAGTCACGCATCACTATTAATGAGAAAGAAATCGAAGTTGTTTCGTCTGCATATCTACTAGGTGTGACAATTTCATACAACCTTAAATGGAACGCGCACGTAGAAGCTGTATGCAAAAAAGTAGCAGCGCGCCAGTACTTCTTGAAACAGCTAAAACGAGCTGAAGTGCTACCAAATTATATGATATTCTTCTATTTGACATGCATTCGCCCTGTATTAGAGTACGCGTGCCCTGTCTTTCACGCTGCCCTACTGCAATACCTGTCTAATGAAATGGAAAGGATGCAAAAGCGTGCCCTGCGAATAGTTTATCCTGACTTGTCTTATTCCAAAGCTCTTGAGGCCGCAGATATAGATTCACTATACGAAAGGCGGCAGGTTCTGAGTACAGCTTTATTTGACCAAATCGTAAAGGATAAAAACCATAAGCTTCACCCCATGTTGCCACCAATTAATGAAGTTGCTTACTGCACACGAAATCAAAGGTTTTTTAGACTACCAATTTGTAAGACAAATAGGTTTAAGAACACGTTTGTCATGAATCATAGTTGTAAATGCTAGTAATTTTAAATACTAGCGGTTTTTAGTGTTTGTTTCTTACGTGAGTAATTTTTATACCTATTATTTATTGTGAAAGTAGTGTTTTTAACGAAATTAAATTGTTGAGTACTTCGTAATTCAGCTAGCTCTTGGCTGCAATGTTGTTACTGAATAAAGTATCTATCTATATCTATCTACCTACCTTACTTGGTTTACGCAAAGTTAGAATGGAAATAATCATCGTTTAGATGCTTTGAGTCATCGGAGGTTAACCTTTGTCGCCCAAAGTGAACAAATATCAGGAGTTACCTTTCATCATTCTAATGTTTCACTTCAATCTGGATGTGTCTTTCAGGTGTAATTTTGCTCTGATGTTATTAGCGGAGTTAGTTCTTGATCAGGCCGTTGTAGACTGGGGAGAACATCTTCCCCTTATGCTTCACGTCATCTTTCTTGGTAAGTGACCATATCATCGTGACTGCAAATAGCCTTTCCTCAATAAATAATGAGCTGTCCTCTTGCATCCTCTGTTTGTTAAAGTTGTAATGTGCCCGTTTGAGCGGAGATATGCTACAGTAGGTGCCTGGAAACGGGTTAAGGGGTAACAGAAAAAGTCGGAGTCCCAGATAGGATATTCGACCCCTACGACCTCCCTAAAAGTGGCCAGCTATAAACCCCCTGGTTAGCTACAACAAGTTGCAAAATTGTTGAGACACTCCCATTAAAAAAACACCTTTTCTAGCTTCCGATACCCGCCGTATCTAGACTTTCAACCTGTCCCACTTCCCCTCCCCTCTCCCCCTTTCAATGTTGACTGTTTAAGTTTTTAAACTTTTTTGTTTTTGCTAGCAACACTGATAAGGGGCGGAGGGGAGCTGCAGTGTGGGAGATAATAGGTAAATTAATAACGCCCCAAAAAGGCGAAGTGTCTACACTAATTTTGCAACTTGTTGTAGCTCGTTTATATGGGTTATTTTGTACTGTTCCACTGGTTAGTGGGGCTATACAGTGGAGAGCATTGCGTTTACGTGAAACGACAAGCTTCTTCGTGTCATAAAAGCATGAAAATTCTTGTATTCTGACTTGTCTCCCCACTTGACATTAGTTGCTTGAAAGCTGTAGCTAACAGACAAGAAACGACCGAAAATTAAACTTGTTTCTTTAATTATTTTGCGAAAGCAAATTTCGCTTAGCTTGCCGTTTGCCGTAAATCTGATGCTAGATCTTCCTAATGAAAGATGATTCAACATGATAATGCAACTATTGCGTGGTGAAGGCGTGCCCCTCATGGTGATGTGAAGAATTGTGTCACAGTTGTGTGCTAATTTTTTTTTTAGCCTTAGATCATGGAAAAGCTTTGGTTTATGAACACAGCAAAAGACTTTTGATCAACCTGATCATTGTGGTGGTGTGTCGTGGAAATCACGTGTCTTTAGCTCAGTCCCTTTTCAACTTTATCACAGTCTCCGAGCAAGGCCTGGGTAAACATGGTCTTTTGAAATCTTCTTGGACTCTCGATGTTGGCAACATTGTAGGTGTGGCTGGTCCTAGTGCTGGCGCTAGGACTGGTACTGGTACTGGTACTGAGTCTGTGGATGGTAATATTGTCAGTGCTGGCGCTGGCATATCAGAGTAAGTTACGACATGAAGTTCATTGCGTTTGCGATTCACAGTGTAATGATGGAGAAATCCCATGTCCATGGAATTTAGGTGCAGCCGGCGTTGGGTGCTTGAAGGAGGTGTAAGAAGCTGAAGTCAATTTGGGAATATCCTATGCAATTTTTATCTGATTTTAGATATCAGTATTCTCACAAAAAGTTCCCGGTCAGGCACTATCATACAAACCAAACTAAAGGAGAAACTACTTTTGACACGCAAATGAAAATCCTCTGAATTGGTAAATGCATATGGACCCTTAAAACGAAGAGAAAGGGCTGGAGAGGTGAAGACTAAGTACCTTTTCAGGTTTCATTTGTTTTAAAAAGTGACTGGAACCATCGTTTCCAGTGGAAAGTGGTTGCTTAAAACATGTCAGTGTTTATTGAGGCTGTTTCATATACACTGTGTGAGTGGTGGTGTGGCATTGGTGTATGCACCCCTTCCATTCCTTAGACCTGAAACGTTCACAGGGCTTCAGACGAAATGGTCCCCAGCACTTGCGGTACATCTTAGTTGGTTGGGTATATTTTCAGGGATATCACATAGATCATGTATTGCAAGCTACTTTGCAATCCGAGGGCTAATTGTTACATGTAAAGATGTATATGTTACAATGATGTTGAGATTGCACTTCAACGATCATTGAAGTGGTAAAATACGGAATAAGGTTGCCAGCGAATTGGTTCTGGCAAATAAGATACCAATTACGAAACTATTGTCATAGGAAAAGACTCGCTGATGAAGTATTTCAGTCATTTTTTTTAATTTCATGACAAAGAGCTGGTTTTGATCTACATTTCAATAAGAAAATTCTCGCCCATCGTGCTTTATTACGTTATGTATTATCCCCACTTATATTTCTGTATAAATACTTATGTTAATTTCTTCATATTTCACACTTGATAATGATAACATGAAGTCGTCGAAACGTCAAAGAGCTGGTTGTATGGAGTTTTTCATAGTTTGCTCTTCAAAAGAGGTGGCTGTGTTCCATTGCATAGAAGATATCGAATACTAAATATTTTCCGGCATTTTTTTTAGGACTTCTGCTGGCAGTAGTTCTCGTGAAGAAAGTTTACCTCCAGAGGAAAACAGTGCTAACAGACTTGTGGAGCAGATCCAAGAACTAATTGAATTTCTAGCGAACAGGTTTGAGTTGGATTGTAGCTCGTTTCGAAGGAAAAGGAGAGTATTCAGAGCTAAGAAATTATGATTTTGTCTGTCACAAACTCATGGACGACACAGTTACATAGATTAAACTAAGGTGAAAAAATACCTTTTACAGCATAAGTGATCAAAATTTAAGAAAATTTAAGCAAAGCAGGATTCATATTGCTATTTTAACATCCTTGATTCATTTGATGCTAAGAACCTATTTTGATTTTTCATGTCTAACGCTTGGAGCATCATTTCTTTACATGCCGTTGATTGTATTTCCATGCCTCTTTTCAAATTTTCTCAGTGACTGCAAACCGTTGTGGGCGTTTGAAGACATAACTCCACGCTCATATGAAATCAAGAGCGCTGAGCAGTTAGAGCTTTTTGTAGCCTCCGTGGTGCAAATATTTCAAGCATCTGATTCAGGGACTCAGGTACAGGAAAAGATGGCTAGGGTAGCGCTGCACTGGGCTACATCCTGCTCATCAAGGCACTATGCTGGCAGGTCCTTCCAGGTGTTCAGGGCCCTCAAGGTGCCTTTCTCTTGGTCCATGCTCTCTGATGTACTGTCGAGATTGGTTGAATCTGTTGGAGATGCAAGTGAAGATGTGCAGGTATATAGTTCACTTACATCTAAGTCGTGTACATGCGCTTTGGAAGTCTTTGAGGTAGGGTCGTCCTCATCCAATTTGTCCTTTGTTGCTCTATGAATGAAAGATAACATTCTGAAAACAGATCATGGTTTGAGTACTAGGAGGTGCTTAAGCGAGAGCTTAACTAAGAATGGCATATTAACAAACGTATAAATCTGTTTAACTAAAACAGGGATATGTCATGGAATTACTTCTGACATTGGAAGCGGCTTCCGATTGGACAATCATGGGACCCCTCAAACACAAGCGAGTCCAAAAATGGTCAGGAGCTGAGTCTTGGATTTACCTAGACGATGAAACAGAAGATGTGGTAGATGAATACAATTACACATCGACTCAGCTGGTCCACTGGCTAGGGTTAGGCAAGGAGCGCATATTCGTTCTCTAAGTAGTGGCTGTGAGTTTAAAAGACACTCGTGTCTATTAATCATTTTTGGACGACCGAATGGCAGCGGAGATGAGATAAGGAAAAAAGGTAATGATCAAGAGGAAACTATATCGGTGCTAGATGCGTGATGGTGTT
>NC_090891.1:8985085-9010864 GCF_036669925.1 Montipora capricornis | reverse complement strand
CTTATCCGCTTGGATGAACCGTGCCACATCATACGCTCAGCTCAAGTATGAACATTGCCACGGTGACCCACGACACCATCACCAACGTTCCGGGCCTCTCTGTTTAAACGTTTGGATCCGCTGGATAGTCGCTTCTTTCAAATATTTTAGATTGAGGAATAGAGTTTCCACATCGCATACATTTACCTCTCATCAAAACTCATCAATCTGCCTACAGTAAACGAGAGGAAAAGTATCAAAATTATAGCAAAATGTTTTGCGCAAAACCATATTTTAACTGTATGTGGACATCTGCAAAGCGGATGTTTTAACGTTAAACAATGAAAAACCAAATTTTGACATTGGCAGGACCAAGGTGATTTAAGGTTATTTGTTTGAATTTTGATGCTTTTCTTTATATCAGAAATGACTGCTACGGTTTGAGATGGCTACACAGGTAGGTCAGCGGTGTATTATTGACAGTACAGGCTCCCGTGGTTGTCCAACATCGAGTGGTGGACGTCGCACCAACATGCTTTCCCTCTCCTCCTGAGGTGATTTATTACAGACAGATGAAGAAGCACTATACTGGTTCCCATGTCTCGGTGAACTGGCTGGAGGGGAGGGCTGGGGATACACTTGACGCTACCCACGTTAGTTCTCAAAGCAACTCTTTGTTGACCATCAACTGTTAAGGTAAGTTGGGTATTAAGTAATTGCAGACATAACGCTTATTACCTTTGATTTAAGATTAGCAATGCACGCAAGTTTTCATTTTGTCCATTGAAGCGGAAGGTTGAAATGCCTTTGAAAAATATTCGCGTTTTAAGTCATATCTTTTCCTTGACTTGGAGGAGGCGCGGTGGCCTCATGGTTAGTGCTCTCGACTCCGGATCGAGAAGTCCGGGTTTGGGTCCTGGCCGGGGACATATTATTGTGTTCTTGGGCAAGATGCTTTACTCTCGCGGTGCCTCTCTCCACCTAGGTGTGTAAGTGGGTACCGGCGAATTAATGCTGGGGTAACACTGCGATGTACTAGCATCCATCCATGGGGGAGTAGAAATACACCTAATCATTTCATGCTACAGTAAACGGAGATGAGCGCCGGCCTGATGGGCCTTCTAGGCTCCTAGCAGATTTTACCTTACCTTTTTCTTTCCTTTGACTTATTCTCGAAATTAGTCTTGTAACGACTGACTGAAGATTCCCTTGGACTGAGGTTTTGTTAAATGATAAAGATATTGTTACTTCGACCTTCCTTGATTCTCCAGCATCTTCATTACTGATGAGTAGTAATAGGTCAGTTGCAAACGTAAGCGAGGACTTCATGGGTAGAAAATCTTTGCTGGGGCTTGAAACACTAAAATTGGTTTTATGAAACGAGTTGATAAGTGATAGATAAAATAGTCGCGTTCCGGTCTGTGTGAGCGTTTAAATGGCTCAGACGCAAACATTTTATCGCTTTTGTGAAGTAAGACAATAAATGGAATCAGAAGCAAATGACCTTGAAGCGTGTAATTTGCGACTCCTTTCCTTGGAACAAAGCTGGGGATTTTAGGACACCAATTTTATGCCCAAATATGGACAAAAATAAGATCCGATGCTGCATGCGCGAGAAAATGCACAATCTACCTTACATCAAAATAAGGAAATTTTTAAACTCAAAAAACCTCTGCTCTGAACCAGAGTTAAATGAGGCTAAAATAATTTAGGCAAAGTTAAAACCAAGCCAATGCAACGGTGTTTGCCTGGGATACTTGGGAGGGTTTTCCAGGGAGGTTTGCAGGGGCATTGCCATGTGCTTTGGCTTGAGTTGCCTTTTCGCTTGCTTGCTTCTTTACCCTCCCTCCCTCCCATATTTTGGGGTAAGTATCTATACTCCACACACTGGTTTCTCTCAGTGATGTTGACGGGTGCCTGGGAGGTGGACTGTGGCTCGGTTGCCATGGTGACCTCCTTGCTGCTGAGGAGAGTGCTGTCTCCTCCATTGCTACTTTTACGGCACCTACCCTCCAAAATATTGGCGTGGTGTTTTAAACACTTTAAGGTCATTGCTTCTGACGGAATATGGTAGAGGTCTGTATCAAGAGTTTATGAATACTTATTAGCTGAGCTGGAGTTTGTAATAAAAGTTAATTCTACTGCTTAACAATTTATCAACCCAGTTGGTTTGTTTTGGGGTTTACTGAGGAGTACGTGTGACTCAAATAGTACCTGCTGATTGGTCATAACTTTGATGAATGATTAATTAATTAATTTGCAAAGGTAAATTAACCATCTTTGCCCTGAGGAACTTGTAAGGGCCAACGCTCGAAACGCTGCCTCGCAGATCTTTCTTACGGTTGATAATCAACCGACTTCTTTGCCTATTATGAGCAAAGTGTACTAAAAGTGGATTGGTCGTAATGGTTACAAAAAGTGTAAATTTAAAATTATCATTTTGTTATTGATATCCACCTTTTTCAGCATCAAATGTTGCAGCTCTTAGTCTCTGTTTTACTTTCAGTATGATGAACAATTCTCGAAAGAAATCGAGGAAGCTTGGGGCAGCCTTTGCAGACGATGGACAAACAACATTCGTGAAATCTTAGGGTATCTGATAGTAATGGCGGGAGTTATTGGCAGTCAGAAGTCCTTGTTCATGTAAGTGGCATCGCTCGGTCAACCTTTATTGAGCAGAGATGAATTTTAACATGTTAAGGTCTCGCCTTAGGTTCGAGATGTCATTTTTTAAAAACGTTCTTATGTCGTCAGTTTTCAGGCTATGAGAATCAAATTAACATCCATTTAATGCTCCTTGAATGTTCTTTTGAATCCAAAAAGGTATTCTTTTGTTTCAACGGTAATTTCTTGGTTGTCAGTGTTGTTGAATTTTTTGATGTGCTTTGATTTTATACACAAATTCGCGTTCAAAAACACTTTTCAGTTGCCAACTTTGATGGAAGATAACAAATGCAAAGCGCAATGTATGATAAAACGCCGACACCGTTTACCTGAAAATTCATTACAAAATCGATTGCTTAAAGGGAAACTGTCACGAGAAGCGCATGCGTTAGTGTTAGGTTAACTTTTTTCAAGTTGAATCGACAAATTCAAAATGGTGTCCACTGGGCCATGGTGGACAAAGGAGAAACTCTGGCGAATATACGTGACTCGCGCGTGAATCCATGATGACGGCTAGAATTTTCCGTGGGCTCGAGAGCAAACAAACTCGAGCATGCGCAGCTCATGACAGTGCCCCTTTAAGAAAATTTCAGAGAAAATTCGAACCCCTTGTAGCTTAAATCTCTGGAGTAGGACTACCTTTTTTGTTCTGAGATTTGAGAGACTAGGAGAAAAAATAACAATGAAAACAAACAAAAACTTTTCTGGATTCAAAACTTAATTCCAGGAGCATTAAGATGATGTTAGTTTCATTCTCACAGCACAAATACGAACGAAATAGAAAATACTGACACCTCGAACCTCTGTTGAAACCTTTAAATAATCCTTGCTCACAACTTGGCTCCTAAATCACGATACAGGGTCGTCAGGGTTGAACCATAAAGAGTCATGAGGGATGACCCTCGGGGTTGATTGGAAATGGGCTGATTCTAAAAGGGGATTACTTGTAATTTGTCTTAATTTCTTTTTGCTAGATAACATCAATTTGTGTTGGTTATCCAGGCTTTTATAGGCTGCTTGTAGTCTTTTATGAGTTCCTTTTGTTATTGCCAAGAAAAACAGTACAATTTGTAAGCCAGTGGTTCCATGCCGCTTTGGCTTGATTTTGAGTTTTTCATAGTGATATGCCACTTGTATTGAGTTGTTCTTTCCTTGATGTGTTGTGTTGTTGTTGTTCAGGCCAAGAAGCTTGCTGTGTATGTAGCCCGCGCAAATCAGCAGAAAGCAATTGAAGAACTCATGGAAGAGCTTAAGGTTGTTACATGATGAATCTAAATGTGAATTACATATTTTTTCCTATGGAGGCAATGAGGAGGAAGGATTGTAGAGTTGGTTAGTGGCGGCCTTCTGTGCGAGAGGTCCCGAGTTCGATCCCTAGTGACCTCACATCCTTGCTTCGACTTCTTTCCATTCTTTGTAGCTTCCGGTAGCTTTGAATACCCTTAAAACGGAGTACTAGTGGAAAGAGGGGGGTAAAATGAGCGCACCGTTGGCTTTCTGGGAGAATACCTTCTGGAGGAAAGAAACTTCCGACGTCAAATAAGGTGTACCTTTACCATTACTTTTTCCTTTCTCCATGCTGGTGGATGCGAAAATTGAAAATGTACCTCTACAGTGGAACCCCGCTTTACGGCCACCTTGGTAATACGGTCACCGCGGCCACTTTTTTTGGCCTGGCAAAACGGCCATACATTCTCTTATTGAACTTGAAACCCTCGTTAATGCGGTCACCCGTTAATACGGCCAACGGCCACAATTTTAAATCCCAAACAATAGAATTCTCTATAATCTCACCCCGTTAATACGGCCACTCGCGCTAAATTAAGAAAACCAAAACGCATGTGACAGGTCAATTCCATCGACCTTTGTTATTTACTTCTGTAATCGAACAGCCGATTTACTTTTACAAAGTACTGTCAGCAACACTCCTCCCTGTTTTCATTACAAACATGATCTTGACACTACTGTAACATCCAGTGAGGCAATTCGTGAAGGGATTAAGTCATTGTGCTTTCATCAAAAACACGATTGATACCAAAGTCTTTCGGTTAGATATTTACGGCGGCTTCCGGTTTTTAGAAGCATAGTAAGCTGGGCCTGTTCTTGTTTTGATTTTAGGCTCAGAAAGCACAGTACATTTAACAATTTTAAGCGTTTTACCTACTGAACGAAGTGTCGAGTATTTTATAAAATTACTGCACGTACATTCCTGTTGTAAAGTTTATTAAAGAGAAAAGTTGTTCTGGAAGTGCACATGGGCTATTTATCATTACGTCCCTTTAGTCATGAATTTCACCCTACCCCGGTAATACGGCCACCCTGTTAATACGGCCAAGTTTTTTAGGCCCGTTGATGACCGTATTAACGGGGTTCCACTGCATCAAGATTTCCTTTGGTTTGAATTGGCTAAGCGATTCCCAAATACTCGCATATCTTTAATTGCCACGGGTCAACACTTACTTTAGGCTTTCAAGTGTATGCCTTATTCGGCTAAAGTCAACCAGGTTGTTAATTATTATAAGCATCTACGCTAACAATAAAGGGAAATAGAGATCAATCTATGCTAGCCATGCATTTTTGGAAGCCCATCTCAGTTCCAAGGAAGCACCTCTTTGGGCATAAAACTGTGCATGTTAGTTTACTTGTCTCGTTGAAAACATGTTAAGAGACCAGCTTTTCAGAGTATTAAGAGGGTCATTTCCCAGATATCATTTTGGGACTGCCAAGAAACAATCGTGTGATAATTTGAATCTTAGTTAACTCCACGCACATTTTCGCTTGCTCCGGCTCTCTTTTCTCGTCATGTAGTTTTCTTCAACACGCAATTTTCGACCCTTCATTTTTCTCATTGAAGGTCATTTTATCACAAGTCAACAATTTCGAGTTTGATTTTTAGTTGACAGAGACCGTAGCTTCTCAGTTTGAACGCTGTGACGAGCCACCTTATTTTCGTCCACTGCAAAAGTCATCAACCAGCCGAGACTCAGTCAGTGACGCCCTCTCAGGGGAGGGGACAGGCACATTGACCAAAAAAAGCATCGCCAAGCGGGAGACCATTCCTAAAGGTGATATGAAAATGGAAGGAGACGCTCCAACAAAAGATTCCAAGGAGGAGAGAAAAGAATCGAAAGAAGAGAGAAGAGAAACTATGGAGGAAAGGAAAGAAAAAGGGGATTCTATGCCAAGAGGAATGGAAAGTGGTAAATGGGGTTACATTTGTTTTCGAAGACTATTCATCTACAAAGATTTTGATTGCGCACGAATGTACATCTGCTGTGGCTATCTAACTGATTAATTTGCTTGTTAAGGGGTGATTCAATTAAAGAAAGCAAGCAACGAGGCAAAACGTCGCGCGACTTCAAGTGATTTATAGACGAGTGTGTGGCCGTTTTTATTACACACAAGGTCATACCGACTTTCTTTTGTGCGTGTCGGTTGAAATTTGTATTAATGCTTCAACCTGTTTGTTTTTTTCTTGGCAGCTCTGATGCCCGAATCTGTGAAAGTAGGTGAAACGTCAGTGCCTTTGGCAGAACCAGAAGAAATGGATCAGATTATAGAGAAAGAAAAATCGGAATGTTCCTGGGCACAAGAGTGGGTTATCATTGCACAGAGACTTGTAGTGGCTGGTATGACTCTTCCGTTACCAGTCCCTGAGGGAGAGAAATTCTTCGCAGCCCTTCCTGATATTTTACCTTTTGCTCCATATGTGGCTTCATTGTACAGGTGAGAATAGCTATCATAATTTTATCAGCCTTCAGACACCTCACTAGCAAAAACTGCCCCTATATTGTACTGCGCCGTGTATGGCTGCACTTTTAATGCTCCCCAGCTATTTTTAATTTTCTTGCTTATAAATCGGGCAAATGGCTCTTAGTCGTCTGGCAAGGCTTCCTTTCAATATTTCCAAGTCCTTTTGGCCACGGTTTCGCGGCAAATGAGCAGGACGTCTTGTCAAGGAGAGACAGTTTCGAGAGTTAAGGAATCGTGTGAACCGCGAACGAAAAGCGTGTCGGGTCAAATACTACCAAGCCAAGGTAAAGCACCTGAAAGAGTGTAAACCATCTGCCTTGTGGTCCGAAGTAAAACAACTCAGTGGTTCCTCTCCAATCTCCGTGGAAAGATCTTACGTTAAGAAGTCCCCACAGCACTTCTATGGATCTTCGGATGACACCATTTTAGCTAATAAAATCAACAAGGCGTTTCTCTTGCCCATGCGAGATTTCACACCGCTGCCGGCGAACCTTGCCAAAGATATCGCAAATGACGCATCTCAACAGCTCGTGTTTACTGTATCAAAGGAGTCGGTCTATGAGAAACTGACCAAGCTGAATAGGAGCAAAGCACATAACCCTGATAATATTCCTGGGTGGGTGTTGAAAGAAAATGCAGACATGATAGCAGAGCCCATTGCAGATATTCTTAACTCTTCTTATCGAGGAGGTCGCCTCCCACCATCGTGGAAAGAGGCTGAGGTCCTTCCGGTGCCTAAACAAAGACCGGTGCAGGACATCGATAAACACCTTCGACCAATCTCGTTAACTCCGATGCTGTCAAAGATCGCAGAAGTGAAGTGAAGCCGGCCGTCCTTAAAAAGATTGACCCACAACAGTTCGGAACGGTACCTAAATCTAGGTCCACTGCTGGGCCATGTCCACGGGTGGCAATGGATCCACTGTGACAGTTGTTCTCTTCGACCTTCGGAAAGCTTTCGACCTGATTGACGATCATGTCCCGACACGGAAGCTTTCCGCGTATGACATCCCAAGTCCTATTATGTGCTTGATCATAGCCTTCCTCAGAGACCGTAAGCAAAGGATGAAGTTAAGCGGTGACTGTCTTTCAGAGTGGGAGATTGTCCCCGCAGGGGTCCCACAAGGGACCAAATTGGGTCCCTGGTTGTTTGTTATCATGATAAATGATTTGTCTGTATCTAATTCATCCCTCTGGAAGTGTGTTGACGACACCACCCACGCTGAAGTAATATCGAAAAATGAGTCCAGCCTTATGCAGTCACGCATCACTATTAATGAGAAAGAAATCGAAGTTGTTTCGTCTGCATATCTACTAGGTGTGACAATTTCATACAACCTTAAATGGAACGCGCACGTAGAAGCTGTATGCAAAAAAGTAGCAGCGCGCCAGTACTTCTTGAAACAGCTAAAACGAGCTGAAGTGCTACCAAATTATATGATATTCTTCTATTTGACATGCATTCGCCCTGTATTAGAGTACGCGTGCCCTGTCTTTCACGCTGCCCTACTGCAATACCTGTCTAATGAAATGGAAAGGATGCAAAAGCGTGCCCTGCGAATAGTTTATCCTGACTTGTCTTATTCCAAAGCTCTTGAGGCCGCAGATATAGATTCACTATACGAAAGGCGGCAGGTTCTGAGTACAGCTTTATTTGACCAAATCGTAAAGGATAAAAACCATAAGCTTCACCCCATGTTGCCACCAATTAATGAAGTTGCTTACTGCACACGAAATCAAAGGTTTTTTAGACTACCAATTTGTAAGACAAATAGGTTTAAGAACACGTTTGTCATGAATCATAGTTGTAAATGCTAGTAATTTTAAATACTAGCGGTTTTTAGTGTTTGTTTCTTACGTGAGTAATTTTATACCTATTATTTATTGTGAAAGTAGTGTTTTTAACGAAATTAAATTGTTGAGTACTTCGTAATTCAGCTAGCTCTTGGCTGCAATGTTGTTACTGAATAAAGTATCTATCTATATCTATCTACCTACCTTACTTGGTTTACGCAAAGTTAGAATGGAAATAATCATCGTTTAGATGCTTTGAGTCATCGGAGGTTAACCTTTGTCGCCCAAAGTGAACAAATATCAGGAGTTACCTTTCATCATTCTAATGTTTCACTTCAATCTGGATGTGTCTTTCAGGTGTAATTTTGCTCTGATGTTATTAGCGGAGTTAGTTCTTGATCAGGCCGTTGTAGACTGGGGAGAACATCTTCCCCTTATGCTTCACGTCATCTTTCTTGGTAAGTGACCATATCATCGTGACTGCAAATAGCCTTTCCTCAATAAATAATGAGCTGTCCTCTTGCATCCTCTGTTTGTTAAAGTTGTAATGTGCCCGTTTGAGCGGAGATATGCTACAGTAGGTGCCTGGAAACGGGTTAAGGGGTAACAGAAAAAGTCGGAGTCCCAGATAGGATATTCGACCCCTACGACCTCCCTAAAAGTGGCCAGCTATAAACCCCCTGGTTAGCTACAACAAGTTGCAAAATTGTTGAGACACTCCCATTAAAAAAACACCTTTTCTAGCTTCCGATACCCGCCGTATCTAGACTTTCAACCTGTCCCACTTCCCCTCCCCTCTCCCCTTTCAATGTTGACTGTTTAAGTTTTTAAACTTTTTTGTTTTTGCTAGCAACACTGATAAGGGGCGGAGGGGAGCTGCAGTGTGGGAGATAATAGGTAAATTAATAACGCCCCAAAAAGGCGAAGTGTCTACACTAATTTTGCAACTTGTTGTAGCTCGTTTATATGGGTTATTTTGTACTGTTCCACTGGTTAGTGGGGCTATACAGTGGAGAGCATTGCGTTTACGTGAAACGACAAGCTTCTTCGTGTCATAAAAGCATGAAAATTCTTGTATTCTGACTTGTCTCCCCACTTGACATTAGTTGCTTGAAAGCTGTAGCTAACAGACAAGAAACGACCGAAAATTAAACTTGTTTCTTTAATTATTTTGCAAAAGCAAATTTCGCTTAGCTTGCCGTTTGCCGTAAATCTGATGCTAGATCTTCCTAATGAAAGATGATTCAACATGATAATGCAACTATTGCGTGGTGAAGGCGTGCCCCTCATGGTGATGTGAAGAATTGTGTCACAGTTGTGTGCTAATTTTTTTTTTAGCCTTAGATCATGGAAAAGCTTTGGTTTATGAACACAGCAAAAGACTTTTGATCAACCTGATCATTGTGGTGGTGTGTCGTGGAAATCACGTGTCTTTAGCTCAGTCCCTTTTCAACTTTATCACAGTCTCCGAGCAAGGCCTGGGTAAACATGGTCTTTTGAAATCTTCTTGGACTCTCGATGTTGGCAACATTGTAGGTGTGGCTGGTCCTAGTGCTGGCGCTAGGACTGGTACTGGTACTGGTACTGAGTCTGTGGATGGTAATATTGTCAGTGCTGGCGCTGGCATATCAGAGTAAGTTACGACATGAAGTTCATTGCGTTTGCGATTCACAGTGTAATGATGGAGAAATCCCATGTCCATGGAATTTAGGTGCAGCCGGCGTTGGGTGCTTGAAGGAGGTGTAAGAAGCTGAAGTCAATTTGGGAATATCCTATGCAATTTTTATCTGATTTTAGATATCAGTATTTCTCACAAAAAGTTCCCGGTCAGGCACTATCATACAAACCAAACTAAAGGAGAAACTACTTTTGACACGCAAATGAAAATCCTCTGAATTGGTAAATGCATATGGACCCTTAAAACGAAGAGAAAGGGCTGGAGAGGTGAAGACTAAGTACCTTTTCAGGTTTCATTTGTTTTAAAAAGTGACTGGAACCATCGTTTCCAGTGGAAAGTGGTTGCTTAAAACATGTCAGTGTTTATTGAGGCTGTTTCATATACACTGTGTGAGTGGTGGTGTGGCATTGGTGTATGCACCCCTTCCATTCCTTAGACCTGAAACGTTCACAGGGCTTCAGACGAAATGGTCCCCAGCACTTGCGGTACATCTTAGTTGGTTGGGTATATTTTCAGGGATATCACATAGATCATGTATTGCAAGCTACTTTGCAATCCGAGGGCTAATTGTTACATGTAAAGATGTATATGTTACAATGATGTTGAGATTGCACTTCAACGATCATTGAAGTGGTAAAATACGGAATAAGGTTGCCAGCGAATTGGTTCTGGCAAATAAGATACCAATTACGAAACTATTGTCATAGGAAAAGACTCGCTGATGAAGTATTTCAGTCAGTTTTTTTTAATTTCATGACAAAGAGCTGGTTTTGATCTACATTTCAATAAGAAAATTCTCGCCCATCGTGCTTTATTACGTTATGTATTATCCCCACTTATATTTCTGTATAAATACTTATGTTAATTTCTTCATATTTCACACTTGATAATGATAACATGAAGTCGTCGAAACGTCAAAGAGCTGGTTGTATGGAGTTTTTCATAGTTTGCTCTTCAAAAGAGGTGGCTGTGTTCCATTGCATAGAAGATATCGAATACTAAATATTTTCCGGCATTTTTTTTAGGACTTCTGCTGGCAGTAGTTCTCGTGAAGAAAGTTTACCTCCAGAGGAAAACAGTGCTAACAGACTTGTGGAGCAGATCCAAGAACTAATTGAATTTCTAGCGAACAGGTTTGAGTTGGATTGTAGCTCGTTTCGAAGGAAAAGGAGAGTATTCAGAGCTAAGAAATTATGATTTTGTCTGTCACAAACTCATGGACGACACAGTTACATAGATTAAACTAAGGTGAAAAAATACCTTTTACAGCATAAGTGATCAAAATTTAAGAAAATTTAAGCAAAGCAGGATTCATATTGCTATTTTAACATCCTTGATTCATTTGATGCTAAGAACCTATTTTGATTTTTCAATGTCTAACGCTTGGAGCATCATTTCTTTACATGCCGTTGATTGTATTTCCATGCCTCTTTTCAAATTTTCTCAGTGACTGCAAACCGTTGTGGGCGTTTGAAGACATAACTCCACGCTCATATGAAATCAAGAGCGCTGAGCAGTTAGAGCTTTTTGTAGCCTCCGTGGTGCAAATATTTCAAGCATCTGATTCAGGGACTCAGGTACAGGAAAAGATGGCTAGGGTAGCGCTGCACTGGGCTACATCCTGCTCATCAAGGCACTATGCTGGCAGGTCCTTCCAGGTGTTCAGGGCCCTCAAGGTGCCTTTCTCTTGGTCCATGCTCTCTGATGTACTGTCGAGATTGGTTGAATCTGTTGGAGATGCAAGTGAAGATGTGCAGGTATAATAGCTCACTTACATCTAAGTCGTGTACATGCGCTTTGGAAGTCTTTGAGGTAGGGTCGTCCTCATCCAATTTGTCCTTTGTTGCTCTATGAATGAAAGATAACATTCTGAAAACAGATCATGGTTTGAGTACTAGGAGGTGCTTAAGCGAGAGCTTAACTAAGAATGGCATATTAACAAACGTATAAATCTGTTTAACTAAACAGGGATATGTCATGGAAATACTTCTGACATTGGAAGCGGCTTCCGATTGGACAATCATGGACCCCTCAAACACAAGCGAGTCCAAAAATGGTCAGGAGCTGAGTCTTGGATTTTACCTAGACGATGAAACAGAAGATGTGGTAGATGAATACAAGTTACACATCGACTCAGCTGGTCCACTGGCTAGGGTTAGGCAAGGAGGGCATATTCGTTCTCTAAGTAGTGGCTGTGAGTTTAAAAGACACTCGTGTCTATTTAATCATTTTGGACGACCGAATGGCAGCGGAGATGAGATAAGGACAAAAAGGTAATGATCAAGAGGAACTATCTCAGTGCTAGATGCGTGATGGTGTTTATTCATCAAACTCTTTCTTTCAGTGTCAGTGTTCAGTGCCTGCTCAAGACTCCCTCAGAGGCGATTAATCCTCAGAGTCAGGCAGACATGGTGACTCGTGTGTTTTGGATTGCTGTGTCATTACTAGAGTCTGACTACGAGCATGAATTCCTCATGGCTATCCATCTACTCAACAAGGTTTGTAGAGATAGTTGTCGCATGCAGCCCAACAACGCCGCATTTCGAGCCAAAGCAGTGAGAGCTGTTGTAGGAACTTACCGCAGACTGGCGCGAGAAGGCTTGGCTCATCAGTTTGTTGTCAATTTCTTTCATTTGCAGATTCTGTCTGTTTTGGACTTGAGTTGCCATGAATCTCGAGAAAAACTGGACAAAGTTCTTCACAGGCTCAAGTGGAGTGATTTTCCTGGACTACAGGCGCTTTTACTCAAGGTAACTCACAACTTTCGTTACGAATGCGGTGCACAGGAAAAAAATCCGTAACGCAAACAGCAGATGAACTAACAGCAATTTTTATTGTTGAAGTAATATCGCAAATGTCAAAATTGGGATAAAATTCAAATATCATAGTATGCTTGTTGTCAAAGGTCTCCCAAGATCTTTGAATTTCTTATGGCCTCTCTCAGTTGCATGCAGTTATCACTTCATGATACCCAGCTTCATAAAGTAGGTGTGGCAGGGCAAAGTGCGGGCTTTTGAATTGGGATGCAATGTTGATCACGGCTGACGCAGCTACCTGAACCCACCAGAAAGAGTATTTCTAAAACAGGCTGATGGTTTTTCCATTTTACGACATTTCAGGGTGTGACAAATTCAGCCACGTCTGAGGCTTCTCTTCATCTGCTCGCCAAGCTAACCTTGTTTTCAAATGTCAGTCTCGTTGACCCTTCTCAAGCTGCCGGTAAGCACCATTTCCTGCACAAGCTGTGTTATTCAGAACCAGCAGTCTTTGACCTCTCATTCGTAAGACTGTTCTGCTACCTGATGCGACATAATCTACATCTATGTCGTAAAAAAGGTTGCTGTTATTCATCGTGGTGAAGTACAATAATAATAAAGTATGTGGTCACTTGTGGTGTAGATCGCGATCGACGACACCAAGACCAGGAAACCAAGTAGCAGTGCTGAGCCCACGATCGAGTACAAGTCGACTGCGGTTTTACCCTATGTCAAAGGCCTATCCGAACAACTTCGCCGCTGCCCACAGCAACAAGGCATATGCGCTGCTTTCAAGTCGGAGACTACATTAAGATCACATCTAGTACGACCGAAAGACACTGTCGAGCCGACTAAACAAGATGGCGTTCCCTGTGAATGGGGTTAAGTCTACATCGGCGAGACTGGAAGACATATGCAAGATAGAATCAAAGAACATGCGCGAGACCTGCGACTTGCCCGAACCCAGACCTCCGCTGTTTCAGAACAACACTGGACACAACCCGCTTTGGAACGAAGGTAAAGTTAATTGATCGTGATCCTCATTGGTACATACGCAAGGTCAAAGAGGCGATTCACATAAGACTTCACCCTAACAACATCAACAGGGATAGTGGGATAGAAATTCCGGAAGCATGGATGCCCACGATCAAGAAACACAACAACAGGAGAAGCGTACGACAGCGGACCCCCAAAGGAACAACACACCGAAACAGCGAGAAAACCATCCAATCACAGCGGAGCATCCTGCTTAAAAGGTGACGCATAACCAGTTGACCTCATCGCCTGATGAAGACAAGCAGTATGCAGTCGAAACGTCGCGATCTACATCAGAAGTGACCACATCGTGAGACAAACGATAATACTCTATTATTAATCTACATCTACTACATATCCCAGCACTCGGCAAAGTGCTATCGACTTGTGGCTGTTTTTGCTTAGGTGGCTTCATACACCACAAGCCTATTCAGAGACATTACGCCAAGCCGGCCACTTCTTTGCGAAAGAATATACTGTCAGAGGACAGCCACAACACCGGAAACTTTATCCCCTACTCTTCTCGAATAGTGTGTGGGTTCGTCCCACATATTTCCGAGAAGACTTGGAAGTCTAACCATTTGCCGATGTAATTACAAAGACAACACTTTCTCCTCAGTTATTTTAAGACCCTGAGTGTTAGTCCGGCCGGAGTTGAACTCACGACCTCCCGCGTGGCAGCCCCGTGCTCAACCAACTGAGCCACCGGTGCGCGGTCAACATATTAATCACTGGTGTATCACAAAGGCTTTTCTGTGTTTGGGCGAAGGGGTAAGGTAAACGTCCTTATGCTCACTATATTTTAAAATTTATCAGTCTGGAACCTCCAGATTCTTTAATTTGCAAGAGCATTCGGAATGGTATGTGCGAGAAAGGCGTAGCTCAGTCGATTGGTGCGCGGCCTTCTGAGCTGGAGGTCGCCAGTTCGACTCCCGTCTCATTCCATTGACGTCTGTTTCGACTTTCTTCTGATCCGTGTAGCTGTATCTTTGAATACCCGTAAAACGGAGCATTGACAAGTTTATCAGTAACTGTAGTTCACTCTCACGTGTTACCCTCGTAAAATAAGGACCTTTACCTTCATAAGCAGGAACTTTCCTGTTATGTTTCCTTTGAAGGTTTTGCGCTCAATATGTTGGCCTTGTTGCCTAACATGTTTGAACATTTTGACGAACCTGATGAGTTTAGCAAGATCTGTGCTGCGAATTTCATACAGGTAAAATAATGTGGTACACTGTTTATTGGTTACTTCAAGTCTAATTGATATTGTTTCATTGCGTTCGTTGCAAAGCCCTTTGCTTTAGAAAATCGTGATTTAGTTTGGTGGATACAGATTGGTTCTTTTTTTTTTTGTGGGCAAAGGGGAAAACTTGCATACCCTTCAAAATGGTAACGGCATTGCAGCAACACCATTAATCTCATTGTTGCCCAGGCTAGGTATGATAGAGTGTTTGTAATACTGGAGGGCTCTTTCTTAGGGGATTGCAAGAGCTAGTGCAAAGAAATCCAAATTCCACGTTTTTCTGTCGTAAAAGATATTTTTCGATGAAGAGTGTAGGGTGCAGGTAGCTTTAAATGGAGAAATGGAAGTCGGAGGACAGCCATCAGCGTGCGAAAACACGTGACCACGAAGATGCGACTACCTGCTAATCAACCATAGCTTCAATGGTGTGATTTGGTTAGCTCTTAAAAAAACGTTCGCTTTGTTCTCCTTCAGGTTTGCCGCGGCTCAGGAAATCTCGCAAACCTTGGCAAGCTGTACGAAATGTACATGGAGAAATCCTATCCCAGACCAAAATCCACCTGGCTGGACTCTGTGTGTAAATACATTCATGACTCATTTGGGCATCTCACTAGATCACACATCACCTTCCTTTTAGAGGTAATATGTTACTCGCTGTAAGAGTTGAAAGAATGGTTGACTGAACATGGCAGCGGTCGCCGTGAGTTTTTGGAAAGTAAAAGGCAAAATAAGAAATTGTCCAAATTGGACATCTGTACTATTCTCGGTGTGTTTGTTGAAGGTCTTATCAAACAACTCCTTCAGATTTTTGTTTTACCAGATGTTTGTCCAACTTCAATGGGTTTTGCAGGTTTTGGAGCGTGGTCCTGTTATTTACCATCAAGTGGTGCTTGGTTTGGTATGTTCATTGATGAAATTCGGGGACTTCTCATCACCGTCCATGAGGCACTTCCAAAATGACGCACTTAAGACGATATCAAAGTATCTGAAAGTAAGTAACAATCCGGCTCGTAGAGGAAAAAAATACAAAACAAAGAAACAATAAATCCACACAGACGGGCTAGGAAGAAAAGGAAAACAAGCAGCCGGTCAACCAACATCGTAGAACGTTTTGTACATTGAACTGAAAAGAGTGATGTGTTGCTTTTTCAGGGTAATCTGTGGAAAGAGTCCCTTGATATCCTCAAGATGGCCGTGTCGCACTCCTCCCACCTGGATACACCCCCTCCTCGTCCAGCAAGCTCTGTATGGACAGCACATGACAGTTCATGGTCGGCAGAGGCAATGATGATCAAAAAAGACCTTCCAGGGAGGACACTGGATTTTACCTTTGATCTTTCTACCACTCCGGTGATAGGGCGGAAGATTACACCAGAATTCCCAGGGGAGCTGACCAGGGAAAACAAAGTACTTTCCCCAGTGGGTACAGTGGATCTATCCACTTGGAGAAAACCGCATCTTTCTCAGGTAAGCATTGGGTCGCTGTCCAGTGGACAGTCCAACCTTTGAAACAACTGATGTAAAGTCTTGAAAAATAACAGTCATTATCATTCGATGTATTTTGTCCTTCCTTTTCATTGGCCGAGAGCCCAGCACGTGACCTGCAAATAACTGCCTACAAATAAGTGTTTTGCTGCAAATAATATTCTGCTCATGCGCAATTGAAATCATGCTCTTGTGAAAAAATGGCATATCTCAAGAAAAGAAAGGTATAGACGAAGAGTCACTCGTGTCATCGACGCGAAGGACAAGTTGGCGAATGCAGGAGAAAGGTACGAAGAAGGTCTGGCCTGAAACGAACGGAGGTTTGTCTAAATTGCGTTACTGGTGAACACCCAAAAATATGTAGTTTTTCTGCATCCTAACAGATTTTCAGATGTATATGCATCCTGTCTTGGATTTATTAGAGATGGAGCCTCTCTACTCCGTATCTTTTCCAAGATTTTCAGGTATATATACACGCTGTCTTGGATTTATTAGGGATGCAGCCTCTAATTCGTATCTTTTCAAATTGTTGTACACCGAAGCGGTACAATCTTTTGCCATTTGCAGTGGGCTAGTTAGAAATCCGATTTTTGTAAAGTAGCGTTACGTTTCTTTTACCACTTCAGTTTTTGCCCTCGTCAGCACATTAAAAAGATGGTAAAATTTTACCTGTCCCACGAAACGATTGCTTCTGTAGCAACCTTTTACTTTCTTCTTTGACCATCTCTGTTTTCTCTACCGTCTTAGCGCCGTACACGTGAACGAATCGTGAACGTGCTGACTACATGCGGTCACACGGTAGGATTGAAGCAAAGTCCATCGGTTGTATTTAGTTCAAGTAGTGATCTTGCGGTGGAGAAACAAGGTGCTGGTCAACAGTCATCTTCTGAAGAAGCATCCATAACAGAGGGTTTATCCAACGACAGTGGAAAAGATGAACTTGAGTCACAACAGGTCAGTCTACCATACATTGTAACAAACAGAACTGAAGCAAGTCGACTGGTTCCGACTCTCTCTGTTTCCTTTTGCAATTCCCTCTGCTATTAAACGCATAAACGGTTTCGTTTTATCCGCTGGGCTTCATCTTTCAGTTGGGTTACAGGTAAAAGAAGAAGAAGACAAGACAAGACAAGAAAAAGGTCGCTTCGTAATGTTGTCTTGGTTACAGATAAAGTTTTAATGTGATAACAAAATCATAGTAGTTCTTGTGTCGCTGATATTGTAATAACCTTAAAAAATTCAAATTCTAGCTGTCACAGCATTCTCTTATTCTTTCAGATAAGTGTCCTGACAAATTTCGACTTCCTGTACGACGAGTCCGAGGACGCAACCTGGGGGCCTGACTACGAGGACCGTCGTCTGTCTTTTTGCAGTTTGGGTGGAGGAAGTCTGGAACGAGACTTAAAGTCAAATCTTCAGACTCTGGAATGTCTGTCTGGTAGCGAGCCAGATCTCACTCCGCACGACTCTTCAGATGATGAAGATGAGGTATTGAATGATGAGTGAATTGTTTCCGGACAAGAGATAAACGACCGCTCTTTTTAATAAACCAAAGTCTAAGAGATAATAATTTTATACTATCCAGCTCCCACTTGGCTTGGCAGCTGAATTGGTTGGAGGAGCATGAAGCGCAATTGTTTGGTAAAGAGTTTGGCCACGCGCAATAGGCCGGAATTTTTTTCATGCTTTCCAACCGCTTCAGGGGATCGCTTAATACCCTAAGCTGGCACAGTTTAGAAGGAAAGACTCGGGTCATAGATAAGTGGCTACAACAAACCAGACAATGATCCGAGGGTAAACAAAGATATGATTCAAAGTAAAGGTGCAGGTGGTTGGAAATAGGGTCCAATCCATTTTTTATTGAAGTGCTGTTAACTGACTGCTTCAATGTCCTTCCACTTAGCTTGGACGATCTTTAACTAGTAGTACGCTGACCACAACTGCCGTCACGACATCAGTGCTCGAAAGTTCATCCGAGTCTTCTGCCAATGTGACTGTGGTGGCAATTGACAGGGATAAGTGTCACGAACAGGGAAGAGAGAGTCGAAGTCCGTCTGTTGACAGGTAAATAAACGCGAGTATTGATCTCTTGTAAATAGGAAGGGTAGCTGGAGCGTGTCAAGATTGATTTTTTTTTTTTTCATCAAAAAGAGGTTGAGCAGTGACCTCGAATAGACCACTTCGAATTCTAACGGCTGGACTGGATCTAGCATGAAATTGAGGCTAATGCGGGCAAATTGCCCACTTTCGATATATTAAAATTCAAACCTAAACAACAGTCATCATCTCGAGGTTCTGGGGAGTAAACTCTTACAAAACCTTATAATTATTCCCCAGAACCTCGAGATGATGCTTTTTGTTTAGGACTGAATTTTAATATATCGAAAGTGGACTATTAATTTGTGTGTGAAAATATTTTCCCGCATTAGTCTCCATTTCATGCTAGATCCAGTCCAACCGTGAGAATTCGAAAATGGTCTGTTGAGCAGGGCAATCTCGGTGCTCTTAACAGAGCTAACTTGTAGCCATGATTAAGGTTAGATTTATTCACTTAACGTCTCTTATGGGTGTCACTGCACGATTGCAGAGAGGGTGGCTCATGGGTTGCATTCCGTCGAACTGTTATTCAGGTGGTTTGAAAGTTTAAGCTGGTGAAGTTATGTTGTGTTCTGTAGAATATCCACCCGAATTTAACTTGTTAAAAATTTAAATCAAATCAATTTAACTAACTTAATTTAAATTCGAATGAGAAAACAGGTCAATTGAATTGCAGCCGATTGAATAGATCAGTCAGCTTACGTAAATGAGCATAAGATTTGCGTTAACGTGTTAAAATCAGTTTACAGTGTCCCCGATTAGTGCTCTACAGCGCTAGAAGATTAGACACTTAAATAAAGTTCCTTTCCTTTCCTTTTCCCATTATCTTCTTGAGACAGAACTAGCTTTGTTCAAACACCTACATATTTTCTAATCGTCTGGATCCGCAGGCCTTTTCTCACAATCCGTGCTCATTAACTTGATGGGACGCGAATTGGCCAGTAGTAGTCTATCGTGTGGGCGAGGTTGGATTAGCTTGAAGCGTTTCGAGCGAATGAGGTCACAAAAGAAACACACACATTGCGTTGATCAAGTACTGCGTTATCGCGTGCAACATCATTCAAGTATTTAACAGTCCTGTACTGTTTGAATATTGTAGGCTTTGTCTGTCACTACAAATCAGACTAACAGTTGTACCTCTCAATTTTCAGCACGGATTCTCTTCCGGGTGCCTCGGACACCAGCAACTCATACAAACTGTTCGCTGTCACTGAAGTCACTCTGGACTCTCGTGACGAGGCTGAAAAATTGTGGACCGAGCACGTGGCTTCAATCGTGAAAGACACTACTGGAGTCATTGCGGTCAACACTTTCTCTTTGTTTAGTCATCTGTATAAGAGCACAAGTAAAAAGTTCTACAGTCTGACGAGAGAATGCTGTAATTATTTGGCAGGAGACAAGTTTCGTCATGTGACACAGCATTTTTCAAACACGTTGGAGTTTTTGATGTCGCGGGGTGAATGTCCCTTTGTCTGTATCGATACGGAGACACTTAACCAGACAAAGCTGTTGGAGAGGCACAAGTTTAATGTACTAGAGCTTGATTCACATTTTGCCAATTACGTGCACAGGAGTGAACGTACAATGGAGTGCCTTGATGATGTGAAGTTTGCGCTAAAACGTTCCTCTGTAGGCTCGCATCTTGACGAAGCCGAGACACGTATCACAGTCGAACCTGAGAAGCAAGAGCTGAGGCAGGTGCAGTTATGTCGGTGTATGTACAAGACCCATTTCCAGTTCCTGTTGCTCTGTAGTGCGTACGCAAGGCTTTTGGAGTCACTCGTGCAAGCTGCTCACGAGGCTAAGGTAAGGCCTCAAACCAGCTGGTTCTCTGATTACGTTACGTTGCTACGTTAATGGTTCCTGGAACAAATAGTCTTAGTTACCTCCGAATTAGACTTTTTAAATACCTAATAAATTACTTTTGCGGTCTATTAGGTTAAATTTAGCCAGAGATTTTGCGCAACCCCTCAACCAATAATTAATTTGCAGGTTAATGATCTTTCTCAAGAGGTGAATGAAGTTCGCCGAGAGATTTTCTCAATCATGGAGAATCCCCTGAAAGGAGACACCTCTTCTCCCTTAAGCGATATGGAGGATGACTCCCCAAGCAAAGAAACGGCGGAACAGCTACTGGTGGATAAACTTGCTGGAAAGCAAATCAAGAGCTCCATTCACTTACTGCGAACGTTTAGAGAGAAATTCGGTGGAGAAGCGTTTGGAGCGTCTGACGAGGACAACATGGATTGTTTAATGTCGTTGTTCTGCAAACATATGGCTGAGAAGAATGTAGGTTCGTTAGTGATGTCGGGGCCATTGAGCAGCTTCGCGTCCTTATGCAGAGATCTTATGGAAGTTAACGTTACAATTCTTGAAACAGTCGAAGATTTAAGCCCTTGATTCCAGTTTTCTTTGAACTCATGGAATAATATCATTTACATGTATGTCAAGTCTAAATTCAGTATTTCGATTGAAGAATCTCTTAGTATTCACTCTGATCTTACTAAACTGGTTCGTTGCGAGCTAATTTCATGAGAAATGTTTTCAGGGTTTTTCCAGGCACTGACTGAAGGTTTGAGGTGATAACGTAATGTGGCTATACAATAGAGTGTTTTCACGTGACGTCACGGCGGCCATGTTGGTGTCCCTGAACAAAGGAACCGCGGCCATGTTGGTGTCCCCAACTAATCCTCCGGGAATTGAGCTCTATTATCATGCAAATCTTTTCTTTTGTTTTGGTGGAAAAACAAGTTTACCGATCACGTGAGTGAAAACACTCTATAAGAACACAAATCAGCGTTACGCTTGTCACAGATCAGTTGTAGTTATTTTGCTTCACCAATCACTTGACTTGTGTACGACTTAACCAACAAGTTTGGTAAAAGGGTCACATAAATTGGATGTAAACGTATTCACTGTTGGTGTCAGGGCACACCGATAAATTTTTTTGCACTGAAGGGCACTTGAAAATCAAAACCGTATAGGAAGGAGAAAGGAAGTACATACTTGACAAAGGAGTTTAATTAATTTTCTAGTTTAGCATAGTGCCTATGAGGTGCATTCAGAGAAAGTCAATTAAGTATAAGTCGTAAAATCTAACGATAATTTGGATCATTATTTGGAGTGAATTATTTATAAGGCAGCAGTTTGTTTGCAAGGTCACATGTAAATTTACCTTGGTTTCCTATAGTGAGATTATTTTTCTGTGGAATTTTAATTAATCGGTCTCGTAGTTCTCTAATTTATGATTTTGACCGCTAGCAAATGTTATGCTGACGGTGGAAAACACAGCCGAACAGCATCTACAGGAAAAGTTCAGGATCCTTTTTTCGAATTTCCTTGTACCTTAGCTTGGAAAAAACACAGTACCCTTTTTAGTGAACGGTCTGCGACTACTCATCGGTCAGGTCTTAAAGTCAATAGGACGCGAGTAGTGAAAGCCCATAACTCCAATCATCTGGGCGCGCGCACTTCTAAGTACTTACGCGCACGCGAGCAAAATAATAGAGATATTTAGCATCACGTTTACGTGAAACGGCAAACGTCGACCTGACGTTTCACGTTACACGTAAAATGGAGTAAAGCTTCGCGTGACCCACGGTAGCTCGGAATGGGCTCTGTTAATCTCGAGTATGGAGTTAAAGAACGAAAGCAAAAACTGGGAATCATTTTGAACATTGTTTCGACAGAAAGACGCTATCTGAAATAAAAATCCTTACCGGTCAAATTTTGCGAGTTTCGATGAAGCGGTTTTGTGAGGCAACGTGAGTTCATGAAGAAAATTGCCGTTAAGGAGTTATTTAGAAACGATCTATAATCATGAAACCTAAGTTTTCCTTGTTTTACTTAACGGAAAGTGAAAGTGATTTTAGGGTTCCTTTTTTCCACAAACAAATTGTTATGTAGAAGAAAAACGAGAAAAAAATTCCACATTTTCGGCAAACACGAAAATGCCTACTTTCACGTAGAAACCGTGAGAAGCAACCGCCAAACGCGAAAAATGGCGGGAAAATCGTTTTCACGTGGTCACTTTTGCCTTTCGTGTTTCACGTGAACGTTTTGCTAAATAGAGGATATTACATGGCCGCGCGGAGATAGGAAATTTATCTTCGAGGGTTGAAAAATATTTCACGATTGAGCGCAGGGAACGGGTGAAATATTTTTCAACACGAGAAGAGAAATTTCGTATCTCCAAGCGGCCATGTAATATTCTATTTATTATATGAACACCAATGAAATAATAAATCAATACACGAAAGGCGCGTTTGTTTGTAACCATAGCAACAGTGATCTTTTCACGTGTGAAGATATCATGTTTTCGCGCGACAGCCACTTAGTATTTCATTGGTGTTTATATAATAAATCTGTATTCTCTCCGTATTCAACTTTTAAAGGTCTTGGTAGCAGACTATCAAATTGGAACAATTTCTTGTCAGCATTCTTCAATTGAGATTCCAGGTAGTTTCATGAAGACAGACATGAAGAAAAAAGTTGATTTTTTTATCAGTCGTGGTAATGGTTTGAATAACCTTACTGGTTTGCTCTGTCTTTACTCTTTAATCACGTCCATATTACATTGTTTTGCTGTGAAAAGTGAAGGAGAATGATAAGCTAATTGCATGCGATATCATGATTAGAATTTATGACCAGCTTTATAAGGAGAAATCTCGTTGATTACCCTTACATGTGATTGCACTGATTTATATAAATTGTTTTAACACGGTTCTTATTTTATAGCGAGTTTTACGAGATCTACGAGGCAATGAAATAAAGTGAATGGTATCGACTATTTGTTGTGTTATTTCGGCCCTGTCTACTCTCAGCCGAGAAAAGGGAAAACCTGGGGACGACTTTTAATCGCGGTGACCAGGGCCCGGTTGTTCGAAAGCAGATTAACTTAATCCAGGATTATCGTAAAGGTTTGTTTCATGTTTCAAAACTTTTTTGGTGAAAGTTTGTTTTGTTTTGTTTTGTTTTTTTTTTTGTTTTTGTTTTTCAAGATTGACTGCTTCTAACATAAAGTTTTGTCGAATATCAGCGTTGACCGGCATTTGGGAGTAGAGGAATAAACTCCTTGGTTAATTTTTAATCTGGGATTAGCGTTAATCGGCTTTTGAACAACCGGACCCAGGTCTTCGCTATCCTAAAAGGAAGCATTGCTCTAAAGGATTTTTCTAACGTTTTTTTCCTCACGCGTGACTACATACCCATGTTCGGATAAGCAACTAAAATGTGGCCAAGAATTAGAGTTACGTTCGATTGCTGGGAAATTTAACTTGATTTCTGGCGTGACATGGTCCCAGTTTCCCTGAAGGTTTCACGATTCCGCTGACGTAAGGCCATTTGGATCAGGTCGGCGTCATCGTGTGCCCATCTGGTGAAATTTCAGCCAAAAAATGAAACATTTTAAAGGATGAAGGGATTTTAATTCATTGGGTGGAATTTCAAGCCAAGGTAAAATACAGCATGAGGTGTTTCAGATGATAAGTAAAGAAATAGGAACAGGCACACGGCAAAGGTTTCTACCTAATTCCTTCCCTGTTATTTATACATGTCATTTGCCAGCTTGTGAATAACTTATGTATTCTCTCTCTCTCTCTCTCTCTCTCTCTCTCTCTCTCCATAGGCATCGTGGGGCACTATTTTAACTATTATCTCCTTTTTCTATAAATCGCCCATTTTTTAGATGGTAAGGCACAACAACTTTTCAGTAGATACCTTAAACACTGATCCCCTTGCAGACCGACGCCCAACGAATCACTTTAAAATCAAAGGGACTGTGACCCTTTTTCATGGCAAGGAGGTTACAAAAGTTCCCTTGTCCGTGGTAAGCACCTTTTAAAAAGCTTTTAAATCCATTTCCTTACCAAATTGTGGCTTTTGCCTTACCATATATACGCCACACGATTCCCTCAATTACCACAGTAATTTAAATTGGAAGTATTGCGCCCCGGAAAATTTTACCGTGTATACGTTTGACTTTTCATGTCCATGAAAAGAATCACGATTCAGAAAAAGCCCGTTTTTTGCTTTGCTGGTTTCAAAAAACGATTGAGCCCTTTTAAAACATTCAACATCAACCAAATTTTGAGGGATGTTAAAGAAGTCTTTTGGTAATCTAATAACGAAAGAATTTAGTGAATTAGATTTTTTTTTATTTTTTGGTGGATTTTTTTAGTTGCCAATGTCTCAAAACTGGCAACGTTACAAAAGGTCCCTATTTGCTAGAGGTTCCAGCAAGTGCTTTCGATGTGATTTCTTTAGAGATAAGAAACAAAAGTGCAATCAATATAAACAATAGTACAGTAGAAATAAGTGAGAGAAAATTCAACTCTTTTCTATAATTTGGAAAGGAACTAGGGTTAAAAAACAACTTTACGCGGTTTTGCGTTATCGGGGATATGGATATCTTCATTCACAGTTGAATGTTTGACTCATTGCAGCGGTAAATGACCATAAAAAATGTATTGGGGATAGGTTTACATGCGAGAATGTTGCTTGTGTGCTGTTCTAAAAGCCGTAAACGAGAGGTCAGAGGGGCGTTTTAAATTAATATTCATAGCCTTTATAGATTCACCACACCCTTTGTCAAACAAGCACCCAGAGGCTCCAAAACAAACTGAGAATTTGGTCATGAATATATAAAAGCAAAAGGGATATGACGAATACAATTGATTCATTTCATAGACAAAGATAGCATTCACAAGACACTGCGATAAGTAACACGAAATATGATGCGCCATATCTTTAAGTCCATCTGCTGGACTGCTAGTAATTGCCTAAGTGTACATCTCGTGAAATCATTTTTCTATGGATGCACTTTCCATTATATTTAAATTGTTCTTTCGAGAAGATTTTTCAGAATTTTATTTCATTTAGGTGTTTACCGGCGAATTTCTAGTCACGCAGTGGTTAAGGTGCTATTGCTTAAATCCTAACTCCCCCATTTTTCCTCTTGAACCCCAGAATGGCTACAAGAAGATTTTTTTCTTTTCACAGTCTGTTGGCGGCAAAGCCATGAACCAAGCGAGCCAAGATTGTAAAAAATTAAAAGATACAATATTTTATAAAATAATTAGGATAATATGCGCACTCATATTGGTGAATAGCTGTGTTTATATAAGAGTGTGTAAACACGGCTGTGACAAGGGCTGTGACATCACACGAATTTGGTTATGCGTTGTCAGGCGCGCGTTTTGATTGGCTGTTTCAATCAATAAGTAACAAAAACAGCAGTTCCTTCATTTATTGAATTATTTTTGAGAAATATCATCACAAAGCATGATCACGAAAAA
>NC_090891.1:8960085-8972585 GCF_036669925.1 Montipora capricornis | reverse complement strand
GCGTATGTCTGAATTTCCTTGTGTTTGGTTGTCAGCAGTTCACACTATTTAAGTATCTGCAAACATTGGTGCTTGGTGTCAAGGAGAGTGGGTCAAACAGTTTGATTTGCTTGTCTTGAATGGAAAAGGGCAAGTTCTAGCCTGGAAACTGACCAGAGGTACTTCCTTTGAAAAAGTAAAGAACATGATCTAGAATCTCAAGAGGCGATTAGACAACAATGGAATCAGCACAACATCAATATATATTGATAACTGCTGCCAGTGGAGAAAGTTGCTTCAAAATATATTTGAGAAGGATGTAGGCGTGAAGCTCGACCTTTTTCACACTATTCAAAGAGTAGGTTCAAAAATTTCTAGACAAGTATCGAAGGGGTCTGTGATAAAGGAACTTCCCCGAGAAAACTTGTGTTTCACAATCCTTCAGACATAGGAACAATCAGAATGAAGAGTACCCCTTCAAAAGAAATATTACTGGAAAATTTGGACCATTTCCTTACAAAGTGGAACCACGTTGAGAGCAACTGTGAAACAGTTTTGACTCAAGCAGCTGTGAGGGAAATAGAAAACCTGAAAAAACACATAAATAACGGTTGTTTGTCCAACATTTCCGTTTCTTGCAGATCGAACAGAAATGAAGCCATTCATAAAACTCTCAAGAAAAACATTTCAAGGCAAAGACTAGGTATCCGCTAAGCAGTAGCACTGCTTGGAGTGTTTTTCTATATATAGAATGAGAAAAAAGATTTAAGTTTAATTTAATTTTTTAATTTTTTTAACTTTGCCAGTCAAGCTGTCAGAGTGCCACAACAGCTTGCGCCAATTACTGTGGCCCCTTTTTTTACCCTCCCAACCATGATACACAACACAAGACATACCACAATCCCGGGAACTACGTGCCCTACACTTAACGACAAGTGTGTGGGTTCTTCTACGTCCCACATGCGCAGAATTATGAACATTGAAGGGTTGTGGGACGAGGCCTACGGTTTATCTTACTTATCCGTGAAGACTGGAGAGTCTAACCCTTTGCAGGTGTAATTACAAAGGCGGCACTTTCTACTCAATTATTTAAAGACCCTGAGTGTTGGTCCGGCTGGATTTGAACTAACGACCTCCCGCGTGACAGACCGGTGCTCAACCAACTTCTCAAAATCGCCCGTGATGAAAAATGTACAGGAATAGACCTTATTCATAAATGGCGGTCAATTTATAATTCTTTTGTCGAAGTGCAAATTAGCCTACCAAGCCTCGATACCCTACATTGAATTGAAAAGAATTCTTGCTCTAAAATGAGGCTTGGTAGGCTAATCTGCACGTGGACAAAAGAATTATAAATGTGACCGCCATTTATGAATAACGTCTATATCATCAGGCCTTTCTTAAATACGGAAAGCCTTTGTGCACAGAGGCATTTGGAATGGATCCGAACGTGAAAAAATGCAACCCTGTTATGTGAGGATGAGTTTCAAACATGTGTTATCTGGCCAAATGATGCGGACCCGTGCAACTCATCTGACGAGGGTGAAAATGGCATACAAGACGAAGAGGTGATCGAATCTGTAAAAAGCACAAATTTTAAGTATTCTGTACCCAAACAGCTTGCTACTAGGGCGAAATCTGATGTCCACTCCACTGCTAGTTCGTTGAACTTCATGGAAAGCGTCCTTCTGTCGCTATCCAATTCATGTTACACAGAAAGCAGTGATGAAACAAGTTCACAAGTTCACAAGTTGATGTTCTTCTCAGTGGATATGGTTTTCAACGTGTTGCGATGCGAAAAAAGGGAACTGCTTATTCTCCGCTGTTGCCTTTTAGCTACAAAGCCGATACACCAGTAAGGAAAGCGACTTGCCACTTTGCCAGCACCAGCCCATCTTAGGAATTAAAGCTGACCAGTCAGATCTTCAAATCATTACACAGAAATTGAGGGAACTAACCGTCAAATAATTTTTTCAAGTCTGCAGAAGCGAGTATTTGTCTTACTTAGATTGTTCGCATCGTGACCAATTCGAGAACATGGCCAACAACTTTGCTAAGAAACAAATGAAATAAATGATCACTTTGGAAAGTCGAGATTATGTTATTGTAGCCAGAAATAGAAACACAAAAAAGATAAGCTGTTACTTGAGAGACCATTCATGACGTCACTGGTGCGTTTTACATCCCACACAAGCCCACCCTTGGTGGAAGAAGTTACTCAACAAATTCTTTTCTTGGACACTAAAACGTTTGTTATTTCTACGGGTGCGTTATTTAAAATGGATGCATATTTTTGAAAAAAATGGTTTCATCTTTTTTTCCTTTGTCCAGGAATGAAACTCGAATTTTTATCCTCAATTGGAATTAAACAGAAATCATCTGTACTCTTTTGGAATAGTTGATTTTGTTTGTTTGTTTGTTTTGCTCTACAATACGAGCAAACAAGTGTTTTTTACTCCGTTTGCTTAACTGTTTTTCCATGTGCGTCGACAGTGACAAGAAAATTTTGCCCTTATGTTAATAAACACGTAATCGCAATGAGTTGTCGTAAAATTAAGGAGAAGTATCACTAGCTTGTGTTTTCAGAATTTTTTTTAAAGCACGTACAGGTAATTTGTTGGAGATCTTGTTTGAAGTTTGTCCTTTCTTGCTTGCCGTATTTTGCCGATTCTTGTTCCAAGCCAAGCTGTCGTGTTTCAATGAGAAAAAATCAAAATGTGATAAAGTGGAATAAAGTACGTCAATAAAACTCTTTTTTGACCTTGAACTGACAAAGTTTCCTAGCGATATGTCACATCACAAGCTAGTACGTCTGTCATTTCTAATTTTAGCGCGATTCCTATTCACTGGCTTTGGACAGTTGACTCTGAAATGATTTTTCCCTTTCCGTTCACTTGCTGCGGATTTGGAAAGTTAAACGAGCCTTACCTGTAAGTTGAAGTTTGACTTGAATTCTATCTCATAAAGAGTAGTAACCGAAGCGGTCGTTGCAGTGATTAGGTCTAAGCACTCTTTAACATTTTAGCTTTTAATTTACGGTTTAGTTAACTATACTTTTCACGAGATCGTGTGAAGAAAATAGCACTCGTTTATTGATTAAGCCTAAGCGTTCGTTTCAGTGACTCTGCAATAGCTCCGACAATTAAATAACCTCGACCGTTCAAAAACAATCGCCTGTAGCGCTTCTTTCTGTTTCGGCTTAAGGGCCCACTGACGTAGTTTTGGGGGTGCGTTGCTAAGGATGTAATGGTTTAAGTAATTTGAGAGAATTTGGCGTTATTTTGGTAATATTTCCAATGACCTTAAAGATGACGTCATCATGCCACGCCCATGGTCACGTGACCAATAAAAGAAAACTCTAAACTTGTCTCCTTTCTGCGCAATTTGGGTATTTAATCGGTGGTTTGATAATTTGTATTCGTTTTTGCATCCAGCCAAGTATGGTTTTCTTTTTATTTTGAAAGATGTTCTTTTTAAAGACATAAACGATACTGAAATTCTCATAACTTTTTCAAAAAAGATGATTTTAAAAAATCAATGCTTAGCTATATTCTGTATTTGGGGGTGAAACGTGCCACGAAAAAAAAAATTGATTCAATTTAAAACCGCCGAAAATTTAGATTTTTTCCTCAAACCGGAAGTCAGTTCGTTTACGCATGCGCGGTTGATCTGGGAACGAGCGCGAGACCTTCGATGCAATCAACAGTTCGGTGATCTTCGCTCGTTATGAAACGTATGTATGGGAAAGCTGTGTGAAGAAATATTCAAACATTTCGTTTCTCTACGGATTTCATTGAATGAAAATAATGGAGGCGATGGACAAGTCATAATGCACGGCTCAACCATGCTACTCGCTCGGATGAATTACGGTTGTTTCGCCCGAAAGCCTGTTCGCCCGATGGAGGTTCGCCCGAAGCTAAAGACGATTCGCCCGATGATACCAATCAATGAAACTAACAACATTAGGATAAGGCACGTGAATGTCGCTTATTAATTTTTGCGATTCCTCGCGAAAGACTCCTTATTCGTGAGCCTATTTCGTGTTCCTTCCAACGCTTTGTCAAGGTAAGGATGCTTATTGTATAAAAGTGTTTGTTTATGCTAATTTCATCATGAGACGAACTTTAGTTGTGTTATTCGTCCCAGACAAGAAACATTTGCCAACCGCATGGAACCTCGAAAGTGTACGTAGCTGAATATTAATGTTCTGTCCAGTGAGCAGCACAAGTACGTTCATTAGATATTGATTTACATGTGCTGAGTAGTTTTTCAGCTTTGAAAAATAATAATTATTATTGTTTAACACCTTGCTTTTTATCAGTTCAACACAGGCCCTTAGAAATTATGTATATTGTTTATTAAACTTTCGTATATTTCGATTGTGGGCACAGTGACAATTTGTTTGGGTAGCATTTGCATACAGCCAAAACATGTTTCCCACAGTTTCACAGAACTGAATTACATTCCCATTTGTTGGGCTTCAAATTGTGCAGAAATTGTTACCCAGGTTTTTCCCCAAGTGTGAAAATTTTGAATTAAACGTCTGTCCTGACTCTATTTCAGAAAAAACCTATAAAGAATCTGTCTAGTCAATTTTTTTAGTGAAAACAAGATTCTTTTACAATCTGAGAACATCACAAACACCATTTTCCTATGGCTGAAAGAAATAGGCTACCAACTTCTGGGTGCACATTGAGGAAAGACCCTTAGCCCGCAAAAATTTCATAAATTTGTCCTTGTCTGGGAATGTTGCTCGCAGGCTTTTAAGCTGGTTGAAATCAAATCCCTCTGTTGCAATTTTCTTGGCCATAGTGCCAGATATTGCACTTCCAAATTTCAGCAGTAGCAGCTTGGTCCGTTCTCTAATCTTCACCATGGACTTGTACTTATTTTTTTGCTCAAGTGGACGGCGTAAAAATTGCTTGTGTTGGTCCTTAAGATCTTTTAGCTGTGTGCAAAATAGCACGTCCCTCATTGCCTCTACATCAGCCAGTGCTCTGTGAGCTAGAATATAGAACATTGTACAAGTTATGCGTATGATTGCTTTTCATTTTACCATTGACTTAAGAGACAGGTGATTAATCCTGTGTTACTACTGTATGTACTGTTATTTCTATTATCATGCAGTGTTTCCACCAGACTGCACCATTGCGGAATCCCACATTGTAATCAGAGATGGCCCCCAGAAAAATTTGGCCTTTTTTTTTTTACAAGGCTGCAGGCTTAATACAGGTATAGTATTTAAAAAGCCATCTCAGGGCTCAAAATTGAGACCAATACAGTTGCCAATGCAATCAAATCCCTCTGTGGCAATTTTCTTGGCCATCATGCCAGATATTGCACTTCTAAATTTCAGCAGTAGTAGCTTGGTCCTTTCTCTAATCTTCACCATGGACTTGTACTTATTTTTTGCTCACTTCCCAAATTCAGGTCTTTACAGTTTACTCTCCCTGAATATGTAACCAGATTAATAAATGCAACTTCTTCTTTTGAGTTACATGTAAAGAGATTTTTCAATAATAACTACCATCATTTTGTGTATTGGGGAAGCATTAATTACCTTTAAATTGTGCATTAGGAAAGTACAGGGCATGCAATGCTGGCATGCCAAGCTTCTGCTTTTTATCGAGGGGAAGTTTCCCTAGTTTCCTCAGCTGTAAAATGAAACAAACAAAATTGTAAATTTATATACATTTTGGATAGTACAGCTCAAATCACTATATATTTTTTATTGTTTAAATTCTGATGCCATTAATTAATTATTAATATATTCTAAAAGCCACATTATTGTTTAATGTGAACTATTTACTTTGTTTGATCTAAACTTACAGCTCGCAAGTTGAACAGTGTATCCCCAAAGAAGATGTGGTTAAATAGCTTGGTGGTGAGCAATGGATATCTCCTTTCGATCTCCATGTAAAGAAGAGGAAAGTCATAGACAAACCCATTGTGTGCAAGAAGTACTAGGAATTAAATAGAAATGAAAATAAAAGATTTTGACGCAAAACAATGATTTGAATTGTTTTACTGGTAAGAATCTTGGTGGGATGCATGTGTAATTCTTACAATGTAGATGCTAACATTTGTAACCACTACACCTCACAAAAAACTGCTTCAACAACCATAATACTGACTGTGTGCTACAATTCTAATTGTTTTCTAAATTACCTGGGAAGTATTTTTTGTTTGTCTTTGCTGACACTTCCTCTGTGAGATTTGTAACCCATGATACAAATCTAGGCAAAACTTCAGAAAGCTTTGGTTGTTGGATAAGGTCGGTTTGCTTTATGCCACATTTTCTGACCACTGAAAGGAAACAGGCACACAGTGGTTATAAAGTAGTCTGCAAGAGGAGATGCTTTTTCCGGCTTTTGTTTCACCTGCCTCGAAAAGAAATCTTTTTCCGGTGTGTGAAACAAAAACCTGGAAAGTTGTCTGTTCTCGCAGGCTACCGGTAATATAAAATTATTAAAATATTAGAAATGAAACTGACCTAAATAATATCCAAAAAATAACCTTTATTATAGGAATAAAAATATGGCTGACCAAAGTCTGTCATTTCTTCTCAATAATGTTGTACATTTTGTAATGCAGTGATATTCCAATAACTGTTGGTATCCAGCAAAGGTATGCCATTGTCCAGAGAGCTTAAAGTGCTACTGTGACGAAATTTGAACCTTCCCTATCGAAGCCATTTTGGCACATAAACACGTAGTCTGTACGACAAGAAGAATGCAGTTTACCATTTTCAAATATCTCTTTTTGCTCTGGAGATATTCAAGTTTTTTTAATATGCAAATCAGCCAAGTGATGACTTCACAAACCCTACCAAACTTTGATCAAGTATGATGGAGACAGATATCTCAGCCAATTTGTATCAGAAACACTTGGTTCTTTGCACTAAGATTCTAGTAGATGTGTTCCACAATATGAGCATACCATTTTGTTACCATGGCAACATACTGGGTTCCAGACCTCCCTGATATTAAAAGCTTTGCAGACCACCTTTGGGGTTCTGTTTTGATATTTGCAAATGGTGCCTCATCTGCATGATCCTGCCAGCATATAAAGATGTTAGGTCGAGTTTGTGGCCTTGGTAAATGTATTTCTAGCCTGAGATCACCAAAATATTGAAATCAGGTTGGAGGGGACTGGAAAAGAGTGAGTTGCCATGGGAACCAATTTCTTGACAGTCATAGGTGTGCTGCCTTCAGAACTATCAGCTCACCAAGTTTCAATGGTCTCTGTTGCAAGTTGACCGAGATAGCTCTATTTATATTGTTGATGTTCTATTGGGTTGGGTGAATGACGTCATCAGCCTTCTCATTTGCATATTTAACACATTTTTCAAACTTAAATATCTCTGGAACCAATGCAGATATTTCCAAACGGTAACCAGCGTTTTTAATGTTTCATGGTACTCTATGTGATAAACCAAAAACTCAAGGGATAAAAATTTGATCACAGTAGCACTTTAAGTTGTCACATACATTTGTTTCACAAATTATCGTCAGATTTTTTAAAAATCATTGGTAGTACTTTTCCCTTCAATTATTAATTAATTGTTTATTAGTATTGTTATTGATGGGAAAATAATTAATTTTGTACACAATGTCATGTGTAGCTGATGACTTGATTGAAACTAAACTCCACAGCAACCTAAAGGTAGGCTTTGTATGGGAGTTACTCTAAAACATTGTTTCTACCTGGGGCTGCTATCCTTCTGGAGGTATTGACTAATGAATGGAAAGATTTTTCCAGATGAGTTTCCACATTGTTGGCAAGAGGTTGCAGCACTGCAGCAATTTCTACAATGTGGTCCTTGTAAATGGATCCACCAGTGCCTTCACAATCATACAAGAAATACAAAGGGGAAGGATTGCCTTGTAGCTCATCTCCACGCTCATCGTCGCTGCTGTCTGTCACTGACACAACGTCACTGCAGTCTTGCTCTGGAAAACTGTCACTGCTATCACTGAATTCTGATTCAGAGCTGTTGTCAGCACATCCACTTGCAGAGTATTTTGTTGTGATGGAAACAGCCTTCAGGGATGTCATATATTCTTTCTCTTTCTCATGTTTTTTCATCTTGTTCCTTTTGTTTTCATTTCTACATGTACATGTACATACAGTAAAGATGCATGAGATGAGTATTATGTTATTTATGTAAACAGTACCAGTACTTTCTATCAAACAACTTAATGAAATAAGCTTAGGATGAATACATACAGTGTATACATGTGTACACATTGAAAGGATAGTGACACAAAAATTAACCTTTTCTTTTGGTAATCTGGTGAATTTCGTTTCCTGATGTCTTCGTCAAATTGTTCTTGACGTTGAATGACATACTCAATGGCTTTCTTTGGCATTGGCATTGAAAGTAGTTGGAACAAGAGAACTATCCATATTGGACCAATATTCTAATAAAGAAATAGTAATACATTTATTCAGTATACTATTGCAATGTTATTATATTTTGGTGAAGTTTCACACTGAAAAGTACATCATGTTTTATCATGAATTCACATCCTATTTCTTTTGAAATATGCATAAAAATAGCTTTACATGAGACCTTGAAAAGTTGAGATCAAAACAGGAGTTGTATTGTATTCCATTTTAAGGGAAAAGGTCACCTTTCTTACGATCTGCATACACGTTTGTGCGTAGCTACTCTAGGTGTTACTGACAGTAAATATAGTAGTGTACAGTAGGTACAGTGACCTTGTGTGGTATTGACATGTTTGTCTTACACTGGTAGTGTACAGACCCAAGGTCAATCCTTTTCCCCCTGTATGCAAGTGCGATGCCATGGTATCCCTCAGGGATGTTGTTAGTGATTCGTCCCTCCAAGGTAATATATTCCTCAGGTCTTGTGGCCATCTTTTCTAGTACACTTTTAAGTTCATTCAGTTGGGATTTGCATGTAAATGAATGTTTGCAGTGGTAGGGTTTACCTTCTTCGTCTTCCTGTTCATTAAGATAAAAAAAATTGTCACCCCAATGGTATTGTTTTTATTCTTAGCTAAACTGGGACTTAAATGTTGATACACACTGTAAATTAGAGTTTGCAATCTCTTTCACCAAACAGTGGTAACTGCACTCGCAAATCATGTAAAATTTATTAGGTTGCTATTGGTTACCTTTTTATGAAACCTGCACCATGTCGAAGAGTGGTCATCGGTGTAGTGTTGGTAGTAGTTCATGATTGCCTTTCCAAAGTCACCCAGTGGATCTTCTGATGAGTAGATCTCTTCACACTTTGTTAAGTTTTTTCAGCATTGGTTGGCATTTTGAATCATGCCTTCTGACATTCTTTTGCACTTTGGCAAACCAAGGCTCTTGCACTGTGAATGGTAAGTATTCATCATTATTTTTTTTGGCGTATCAGTCCTTTTTATCATTCTTTACTGCTCATTTCTTGAGTGGCAAAGACTCAATAACTGAGCAGAACGGGTGTTTCCACAGGGGTCCGCATCTTGTTAACCATTTTTGGAAGTAATATTACCTCAATATGTATTGAGTCTTGTACGGTTGTGAACCGCCCGGAAAAGTAAATGCAATAGTTATGTCACCGGTGTCATTTACTAAGTATCGAGTAATACACTTTCTACATATCTGAAACGCCAAACTGTAGTACTGAAATCTACAGTTCGCACGCTACTTTACTGTAACTCGTTGTACTCCGCACTTACCTGGCATGGGGTCTTTTTTACTTTTTCCAAGTCTGCATGGAAAGTTTTGGCAGTGTGGTTGCCGCAGTACACAATGTCCGTTTCTGGGCTTCTTGATAGCAACACCTCGTGACATGCAGCGTCTTTGTCTAAGACTGCTTTTGTTATCGTCATCTTTTCCTTTCCTATCAGATCTGCAAGTATCTCGTCGAGCATGTTCCCTTCTGCCCCGCCAGATGTGCCCTCCCAGTTGGCGCCTTGTCCTCGCTTCGTTCTGTGAGCGTAGCCGATTATGTTGCCTGTCTTGGCATCGTGCATTGTAGCCGAAGCGTTATTGGAGTAGTGACCTCTAGTAAGATAAAACCCATCGAACATGACCTCTAACTTCTTTTCATCTCCGCGCGCTCGGATAATTTTGCGAGCCTGGTCAACGCTCCAGTTGGCAATTTTTTCCACTTCTGGGGCGATCCACTCTATAACTCGAATCCATTGCTTTTCGCTGAAGTGGCTTATTCCAAGAGTGCCCAGAACATGGTCGTAGTCCTTGTAGTACAGGCCACAAACAATGAATGTCAGAAGGATGTAGTTCGTAAGGTAAGTTTTGGGTTTTGATCGAGTCGGTATAATTTCGTCGCTGGTGGAAATGGTCCACTCTTTTTTACACTCTGAACAGACGAAGTCCAGCTTCAAAATTCCCGTCTTCGGTTCACTTAGTTTCGAAAATTGTAGCGTCCCTAAATTGTTGCACTTGTTGCATTTACTTTCTAATACGGACTTTTGAAATTTTTCCGAAGCGCAGATTACCAGCGGGGACTGATTTATCCTTAAATGCTTTTTAGTTAGCTGTTCAGGGTCATGACCTTTGTCTTGAAAAAAGGCGTCCACTTTACGACTTGTTTCTTTATCCTCTTCACTTTCTGTTAGTTGTTCAGAAGACTTAGTTGGTACTTTTTCGCAAGGCGACTTTGAATTGCACAGAAAGTCTTGAAGTCGTTCTACGGATACCATGTCATCGTTCGCACATTCCTCCACTTCGCTCACCACAATTTTCTCTGGAGAGAGTGGGGTGATCATTTCTACTTCCACTGATCTTTCCTCAGTCTGAGTTGCCACTGTCGATGTATTTTTTAAGCACAGTTCTTCTTCAAAGAAGTTAACTTGACAGCCAACATCCTTTTTACTTAGCGAGGGCGGCGACCATCGACCACTTGCAGCTTCCAAAGCTCGCCGCTTTCTCTTCCCTACTTTTTTTCCCGACATGAATCAACCCATTTTTTTTTTTTATGTTGTGTATTTAAAAAAATTTTGGTTTGGTTTTGAAACGATTATAATTGAAACAATTAGGAGATTGTTATCAAATTTTCCAGGTAGGTGAGTGGGTTTTCTTGTCAGCTCACGATATGATGACGTCAGTCACCGGAAGTAACATTTCACTTCCCTAGCAACGCGCGAAAAATCCGTCAGTGGGCCCTTAAGTTTAAGGTTTCCTTGTCCTCTGTCCAAAAGAATCTCTTCAAGAATACTCTCGAAATCCATGTTTATTCCGCAAAATCACCCAAAATCACAACAGAGAGTACGAACATGCGCAGTGATAGAAAAGCCCGTATTCCGGGCCTCGCTGGCACTGAGCATGCTCGAAATCGAACTTTACCAGATCTCCCTTCCGTATGAACGTGGGAGATCTGGGTACGAGATTATGGGCAATGCTGATCTCTGGGATAATAATACAGTAGGAGGTTGTCCTATGTCACCAGTGTCTTGAGGTGTCATTTGTGGGCTCCCAGTTGTAGGTAGTGCTGGGGCCAGTGATTTTGAACTGTCTAGCTGCTAAAGATGATGACACTGATGCAGGTTCTGGTAATGTAGATCATTCTGCAAAAGTAAAGTTTTCAATATTTTATTTTTCAACATTTTGGACAGAGAAACTTTCTTTCCACTTTTTAAATAAAGGATATTTAAACACCACTTTTGTGACATTATTTACAATAAAGAAAACTTTACCACGATCATTTCCTACCTCATAAATTAACCATTTGATACAACGCTACACCATCTTTGAATCAGTTCAACATGTATCTTGAATGCTTATTAAAATGTAAAAAAAATATATACGTAGACGAAAATTTTATCGATCATTATCAATGTGGCTGACTGTGGCCATGTTAGAGTACTGAACAATAGCGAAAAAGTCTTTTGGGAATTTAGTTCTATTCTTTTGCAAAACGCGAGCGACATTTCGCCATTGTTCAGTACACCAACATGGCCGTCTAATCACGTGAGTGCAAGCCAAGGATATAACGGCTTTCCTTACGTGTCTAGCAAAATGTCTTCAATTATGAGTTTAGGAAGCAAATATCATTGCGCTTCTAATTATAACCTTTATATTTTCCCGAAAAAAAAAACAGAACAAACTACAAGAAAACCTCTCCAAACCTGTACGCATAAAATATCAAATCGAGAAAATTTGACTTCATTTCTTTAAAAGAAAAGTTTCCTCAAACGTTGGAGCGTAAGGTTCCGTTTACCTTTTCGGAAAGCAACACCAGGAAACAATTCAACTCTACTCTAGCTTTGGTGGCAGCTGTTCTCTTGTCGCTTTGTTGTTCAACACCAGCGCCTGACTACATACGTTTCACCCGGAATGGCTGTTCTCGATTTATGTTCTCTTACCCCATCCACTTTGCCCGAAAGTTGTCTACCTTTGATGCAATTATTTATTCGGCAATAATTTTCCAACATCAAAGCGATCGGGTTTTTTTCTCCTCGTTTGTTCATGACAAGGTTTAAATTTGATGCTATTTTCCTGACGTCGCTACCCGGGTCCCAGAGGTTTTTCTGGAGCCGCGA
>NC_090891.1:8952585-8955085 GCF_036669925.1 Montipora capricornis | reverse complement strand
CTGTAAAATAGGTTGACCGTAAACAAGTAATTCTCCAGTCTTCTTCGTCATTTCAAAAGGATAACATTAACGCCGGTAACGTTGAAAGCTTTTTCGCACAACTTTGGTCATACTATTAGCGAAAAATCATGCTTTAGCTAAAAAAATCAAAAGATCCAACAGACTGCTTACAAAATTATAAAATTATTGTATATTTTGACAAAAGAATAAATCTCCGACAAACTGCCTCACAGCCATGCCTGAGGGAATCACCAGTAAAACCTGAAGGATTCTGGGACTCGCAGTCAATTGGCGTAGTCATACAAAAAGGAACACGCGATATCTGAGCACGTCAGTCCGTCAGGAGGTTCACCTTCATCAGAGGAGGAAAATCTTGACTCAAGGTGAGTCATGGGTATTTTTTGTCAATTTGCAATTGTTATATGTATCAAAATGTTAGAGAGAGGATTAAGGGCTGAGAGCTGTAAAATTATGTGATTTGGGCTTCAAAGAGAGAGGGGTTCATCCCGATAGTGGTCACCACGTGCGTTGATTAAAATTTGTTTTCCGTGAGCTGTTTCCTTTACTTAAATCTACGACACAGCATATGTTTCACCAAAGTTCCAAACCTCGTTTCTTCGTGAGCTTAAACTGTTTTGGCATTCTCACAGTCGCATTAAAATTATTCGTCGTTCACAACAGCTGAATGGGGGGATTCGCGCGCTTAGAGGTCGATTTACTCGATTAAACTTGCTACGGCCCCGAATAAACGCTGCAGATGGAAGGAAAATTACCAATAAACGCTGCACCCAATCAGTAGAATGCGGAGTTTATTCGAGGATTGAAAGGGAAAACAAAAGCCACGTTTAATTTTCTGAACGTTGATCACAAGCCCGACAATTGCAATGCTATCTCAGGAAAAAAGCGAGAGAATGGAACTTTAAAGTGACCCTGTGATAAAATCAAAGGTGTCCTGTGGTAAGCTCGTGGAATGCACCAGTCAAAGTAAACCGCGACCCCTCTACCCCCCCCCCCCCCTCCCACCCACCCCGGGATATAGGTGGGGATTGTTTTCAATAGCCTGCAAAAAGTGACAAATGACCCACCATGTGGAGAAATGTTTTGCAGGATATAGCAGAAAATGCCCCACTCCCTAGGGAACTGAAGATTTTCCTGATGGATTTGTCCTTGAAAAATTCACAAGGCAGTAGAATGAAAATAATTTTAACAATGCCAGTTTATTGTTAGGACAATGTTAGTCATAACATTCCGTAAGTTATTTCAACAATATTCAGAAAGGTTGTCATTTGATAGATACCACTAACTAGTCTAGTCTTTCTAACCAGTCTTTGCAGAACCAAGACCCAGCAGGGTCAGTAAGGCCAACACAGTCAGCATGGTACCATACAATAGGGCATTTCTCCCCATCACAGCATATCATCTGCCCATATTCACCTCCACCGCGAATGCAATAGCTATTTTGTTGGACTTCTATAGGAGTGGAAAAATTACAGGGAAATTAAAAAGTTTTTATCTTTGATAATCTAAAACTAGGACAATTTGAACACAGGATTCACAAAGAAACTAGGGAATTAAACAATTTTGTGAAGGTTATTTTGGTTTTCTCATCTGATCTAGGAATACACATCGACAGGTTTACTTTAAATCTTCCATGCAGTATTTCTTACATAAGCTGGGCAGAATATATTTTTCAATACAACTGTATCAATACTAAGAATACAGAGAAAAACATACCGATTTTTCTCAAAAAGTTGAGCGTATTCTTCCACAAACTCCTGTTTTATCCCTGCATTGGAAAGGAAAGTTTTCCACCTACAAGGAATACAAACAATTATTAAACGAACGAATTTACTAGTGTCTAAAGGGCAGCAAAACAAAACTTCATCGGCAAAAAAAGTATTAAAGTGTTTGCCTTCTTAAACCTATGCCCTTAATCGATGTACTGATTTGAATAACAATGAAACGGATTCCACAAATACCTGTTAACACTTACGTCCGCCATCTTGAGTGATCGCATGTGGCCAAATGTACCCAAAAGTCCTTGCAGGAACGATAGCCGCCATCTTGGATTAGAGCGAATCCCCTACTACACAAGAAAGACAAAACGCGCGAATCCCCCACATACTGGGGCCTCAAAGAACTGCTAACATGGAGATAAAGCCCCACATGTCCCGGGGTGGGGGAGGGGGGTGGAGTTTACTTTGACTGATGCATAAGTAAGATACTGTGTCAGGGAGGTGTTATAGCGAATTATTAAGCCTATAGAGTGTTATGCAGTGCAATACATTTTTCTGTTTTATGATTTCATGTATTTGTTTTATTTTGACTGTTGTCCTTTGTGGAATGGAAGTTTTGAAACCACTCTAGTAGGAGAGTAGTTTATTCAAGATATGCTGTAATACCAAGTAACGGTTTATTAAGGATGGTGCCTACTATTGTTATTGCAGATACAGTACGTTTTGTGCATCTTGAGATACTTGGATTTCCTATCAGTGATGCT
>NC_090891.1:8927585-8945085 GCF_036669925.1 Montipora capricornis | reverse complement strand
GATCTACAGAACACCGACCACGAAAAGGAGCCACTTACAACAAGAATTTTAAAAGTCAAAAAAGCAACTACCTTAATATATAAAAAATTGATCAGTATCAAGAGCTTAACCCCCGAGTCAAGTCAAAAAAAATGGCTACAGGATTGTGACCTACCAACAAATGACAACATAAATTGGACTGCTGCTTATATTTTAGCTAAACAATGCACAAAGAGCACTAAGCTAATAGAGTTCCAGTTTAAATTCTTACATAGACGCGTATCAACCAATAACTTCTTATTTAGAATAGGTCTAAAGGGCGATGAAAACTGCAGCTTTTGTCACACCTCCTCTGAGTCACTTATTCATCTTTTTTGGACGTGCAGCCACACATCTCACTTTTGGAATAAACTTACTGAATGGCTGATAAACCTAAATGTACTTCCTAGGGATTATGCTTTGACAAATACTACTGCTTTGGGTCTGAGGCCAGATATCTCTCAATTCGCACTTCTTATAAATTATTGCTTTCTCTTAGCACGATATCACATATGGCTCGCTAAGACAAAAGAAGGCCATCCAAACCTTACACATTTCATACGCACTTTAAAATCACGATATGAAATAGAAATAAAAAGTGGAGACACAAAGAAATGGAAACCTCTTGCAGGATATATGAGGATCTAATTAATATTAGTATATTTCTTCACCTATCTGTATTTATCTCCTACCCATTAGTTTCTTTCAAATCTCCTGTCAGGTGCATATCTTACATTACCTGTAGTGAACCACATGCCTTTACCCTGTTTTTGATGCCTCCATAGTGCAACTTCAAGCTGTAATGATAATTATCTATTTTTCTTCTTTTTTTTCTTTGCCCTTTGTCGTCACTGCATGTGTTAGTAGTACTGTCTTCACTGTAGTTGTTAGTCGTGTAGATTTGTTAGTCGTCGTAATTCAAACACTGTTAAAATTAGAGTAATATCATGTAAATAGAGCTAGTGCTGTAAGTAGTCAGTGTACTGTTCGTAAGCATTGTATTCTCTTGTATTGTTGCAAATAAAAAAAAAAAAATGTAATAACCAACCAAGAATTCACAACACAACAACAGACCAATTTAATACACTACAAAATTCGGTTGCACATCATGTGACCAACATGTGAAAACTTAATGTCACGCCAGACTGTCACGCGTATGCAAAATGTAAGTACTACATCATTACACTGTATTAGACCCAAATGTCTTTACATAAACCTGCTGCAATCTTTACTTTAATTTTCACTTTTAAACCTGAAAAACATTGGTGGCATTGCCACTTAATTTTCTCATCTTTCTCAAGTATGACGTGATAAATTTGACGGGTTGCGGGTTTTTCTTGCACTAACAAGTTTGACGATCACCAGAGCAGTAGCAGCAATGTTTTGTTGAGGAGAGAGATGGATGAAGATCTTGCTGTGTTGTTGATCTCAGATAATTAATTAAAGGGCTTCCCGAAATTTTCCTTAGAGCACATCCTTGGTGTAAATATGTTTTTCAGTTTATTACTTTCGTACACTTGGTAGCTAAAGGGTTATAAGAGTGGAGACTACATTTTTCAAAGGCAAAGAAAATGGAAATTAATCAGAGGTTCGTACTTGTTGTGTCACTGGAGCTTGAAGATGCAGGGCTTGAGGAAGCCATTGCTACAACTGAATAAAGGCAGAGAAGTAATCACATAATGTTTTATTTGGCATGGGACAAACAACTAAAAAATAGTAATGACTTGTGATCACTAAAATAGGATTCTAAAATACCTGAATGTCCTTCCTGAGGAAATGGTAATCTGCTGTGCACTGAGAAACAATTTGTGTGAGCTGTCTTTGTTGTTAAAGGTATTTCTGCAATTTCTTCTTGTTTGATGATTCCTTTAGAAGATTGACATTGAATTCACCAAGTATTACTACAGGAGTAGTTTAAAATATAATTTTAAAGGTATTTGTCAAGGTTGTTTATGTAATGATGGAATACACGGTTCTAATAGTTGTGATTTTAGTCTGTGCATTTCTTCACTGACCTTAAGGGAGACAGAGACTTTCTTTTCATTCAAGTTAAGTATATGTAATCCTGAAATATTACAAGCTCTACTAAGGGCAACATAATGCATGAGATCTCTACTTGTTCAGGGAGGACAACAACTAATTCATTAAGTGTATCACCCTGGCAACGATGGATAGTCTTTGCTGCAGCTGGTCTTAAAGGAAATTGTCTTAAATGCTGGAATTGAGTTCTGTTGGATATTTTGAATTGTCTCGTTATTTCGAAAATTGGTTTCATGTTTCCCATTATATCTCTTAATAGAAATTAATATTCTTTGTGTTGCTTATTGCCTACACTTGCATCTGAGAATGTTAGCCAAGCAATGCTAGGTCTCTGGGATTCTGTGACTCCATAGTCAATATTTTGCACTACACATTCTGCTCCATTGGTTAGTCCATCACTTACATTAACATTTACTTGTATAGTCTAGTCATACTTTGGTCCTATTGCAATATTAAGTTTTTTGTATATAAAGCCCATTGTTTTTGAAGGATCATCAGGGATTTTTTTTACTTCATCTTTTAATTCATCGCATATATATCCCCGGGTAATTCCATGGTAATTGAGACATACACTTGGAAAAATTAGCATTCACTTAAAGGACAGTATAACTGTATATCTAGACTCATTATAAGATAGATTGTTATGAAATTGTACTTTTTGGTTGTCAGCGGAATGATTTCATGGCATAAATTATCATTAATTAATCAATTCAGCCTGTTTGGCTGTCACAGAGGGGACATGCACAAATGACCATGGGAAATCTATCTTGAGAGGAAATCTAGTAAAAACTGTCAGGACATTTACTTATTTACTTAGACTGTTTAAGTTAATGATTTCTCCCTGATTTTGTCTGAAGAAAGAGATCAAAGCCTATGTCCAAAATTGAAGTGTCCCCTCTGTGACAAAAATAGGGATAAAAATTATTATCTCTTCAAAGCAATTGGTAATAATTGTACAAAATTCTGTTAACAGTTGAAGTATGGGCTGACAAACTTACAAGGTGTGGAGGAGTTCTTCTATTTCTCTTTTCTTAGGATAGGTGTGAAAACGTTCAATGTCACGGAGGGGATCTTTTTGTCACAGAGGGGACTTTGTGTCACAGAGGGGACTGTTCTGTCACAGAGGGGACATTTTTTGTGAACAAAAAATTGTCACGGAGGGGATCTTTTTGTCACAGAGGGGACTTTTTTGACACGGAAGGGACTTTACTGTCCAGAACGGACATATATTTCTTGGAGGAAGAATTATTATTTTAAAAGAGAAATTACTGCTATTGAAGATAAACTGTTTTAATCATCCATAATCTCCTCACATAAAGAACAATAATACTTAACTTAGCCAAAATGTTCAGTTAATGTCACTATTCCATAATTTAAACTAAGAGTAGAGTGTAACGCAACTAGATAGTGTAACGACAACAAATAAGCAAATAACAATATGGCGTAATTGAGGGGGACACAGCCCTGTGGCAGGTTTTACGCGACTTAATAATAGGTGCACAAACTAAAAGCCTCACTTATTCCCCCACTAACGTGGGAATAGAACAAGAGTATTGGCAGAGCCTTTGTTATCTCCCCATCACAGCAGAGGCTGGATCGGACAAGATAAAGGCAAGGATATAAGATGGCAAGACACAAGCAATGCCAAAGCTTCGGGGAAGTCGCTACGCAGACTTAACCGAACCACAAGGAGTGACCCCAGTTTATTGGCAAATAACAAACAAAACCCCGTCTCCCGGGGAGGGAGGGTGGGAAATTTTAAAGCAAAATTGTTACAAACTGTGTACTCTCGTGCAAGCTGCCAGGATTATGCCGTGTTACAGTGTATTGAGATTTATATAGCAAGACAGTGTCTCAAAGTTCGACCAATAGGTACAGCTGTACTACGAGCTAAAGAGACGCCACGTGGCGGGCTTGTCAGCCATGAATGGGGCTAACAAATATAAGGACCAATCTAGGAAAAGCTAAGATATATCACTAGATTACTCAGCAAGATAGAAGCTAAAATACAGACATGAATAGCGTTTGTACTAACTGCTAGAATAAGGGAACATTCATTCATGAATTCAGCATTCAATTGCCTGAAATGGAAAATACCATAATAGTCTTAGTTTGTCTACCCAAATTTTGAATAAGCATTGTTTTTGTTTGCCCTTGGGACCATTGTAAGTCCCAAGAGAAACTGGAAACAATGCTTATTTAAAATTTGGGTAGACAAACTAAGACTATTATGGTATTTTCCGTTTCGGGCAATATTGTTCTATTATTTATCTTACTGGATTGCGTGACGAACGAAAGCAGTCTTGCCCTCTAGGGGTGTCATGTTCCATTAACTGCATTTTACCAGCCGGTAAAAGCGTTATTAATCTGTGGAAATATTGGATTTATTAAGTTCTCATGAATTATTCGTAATAAAGAGCAGTTGTTGAGCAGTTCAAAATGAGTTCAAGCAAAGAGAGGACAAAGAAATACTGTACAGGGAAAGACTGAGGGAAAGTGAAGAAAAGTATGAGGTGGTTAAAAAGAAGGACAGAGAAAGAAAGAAAAAGGATTATTTGAACAAGAAAGCCAATCAGCCTGAAGTTTTGAGAGCCAAGGAAAGAGAGAAGAAAAGAAGGCGAAGGGAAAAAAATAGCAGACTTGATCAAGAAAACAGGCAAAACTTGTAGTCAAGTAAGCCCTCAGACGTTTGGAAAAGCACTCAGTAGAGCAAAGAAGCACCTGCTAAAATGCCCTGAAAGAAAAGTGCAAGTGTTAGCAACGATTGTTCAAGATCTTTCCCCGAGAAAACGGAAGGCAGTCGTGGATTTGTGTGACAACAACTTTAAGCGAAGAAAAGAGTACAGCAAGGACAGAAAGAAAAGATGTGATGCTCTCACTGATGATGAGATACAACAGGTGCAGAATTTCTATTTAAGAGAGGAGAATGCTTCCAGGGAAGAAAGATTGTGTCTGTCAAACTAGTTGATGGTAAAAGGGAACACAGGCAAAAGAGGTTGCTGTTGTTTAAAATTGGAGAAGTGCATGAGCTTTTCAAGGAAGAAAGCAATGTTCAGATAGGCAAATCCAAGTTTGCAGAACTCCGGCCACCCCATGGCAGGTCATACCATCATCTGCATTTGACCATGAAGTATGCATTTGTAAGTATCATGGAGTTCAGGTAGGGAGCTATTACGCAGTTCACTATGTAACCACCTTCTATTTTGGAAGAGTGATTTCTGTAGCAGACAGCTTTGTTGAAGTTAAATTCTTGCACAGCAAAGGCTCCACCACCTATGACTGGCCAAGAACTGATGATGTGGACAGGGTACACTGTAGTTGCATTTTTTATGGTCCTGTCTTACTTGTGGGCGATCACCCTTTTACTATTTCAACTCAGCGTGAGGTTGAGAAAGTGCACCTTTTCATTAGAAAGCAGCACAAACTTTAAGCAGTGCATGCTAATAAAGAAACTTGGACGAGTGGTAACATGAAACTGTCTGAAAAACATGCTGGAAGTAATCTTGTACAAAATTTTATCACATTAGCCATTGCTAGTAAAACTACACCATTCATACAAGTCATGTTTGTAAACAACATGGAAGATCTGCATAGGTCCATAAGTTTATAATTATTCTACTAGCATTGTAAAATGTACGCTGACATTTGCTTTCATAGAACAGTGTACATCATATACAATTGACTGCATTGCAAGTTATGTTCAGAAGTTGTTCTTGCCTTTTTTGATGTATGGCACTTTCATTCAATGAACAACTTACATTCAAAATCATCTTACATGATTGTACTGGTAGTTACATCTGTACATGCATAAATGAGGTCAATACTTTCAGGAAAAAAAATTATCACCTCAATTCTGTGTTCAGGCATTGTTGAGAGAGAGAGACGTAAATTATTGATGTATCTGAGCTGTTTGTTATTTTAGATTATACAAGACTTTATAAGACTTCATGGAAGTTGTAGATTGGAAAGTGTCTTGTTTTTGTTAGGACAAGGTCTTAATGAGCCTTTTACAGTACAGTGTTGTCTTTTTCAATTGCCTAGCTTGTCAGAACCTAATATTTCTAAATAAAATAAAACAAAAATAATCAGAAAGTGACCCTGTTTGAGAAGGAATGCATTATGAAAAGAGTCTGCAACATTTGTACAGATACATGTATACATATATAATACACCTCAAGAAGGTTTTGGTTATAACACTAGACAAGTCTAGTATCATTATTTTACTTAAACACTTTGCTACAGAGAAGATTGCAGGGTGGCTACTAATGACCGCTACCTATTAGACAAGAGGTACCCTCCGTGACAGTCCCCTCTGTGACAATAACCGTGATCATTCATTATTATCTGTGCTGTATCAGAGAGCAAGAATGTCTTTTCCATCAATGCAGTTTAATTGTTGATTAACATAAAAATCAAATGTGCACTTAAGTGTTGTTGCTGCTGGTTTACATTCACAGGATTTTTAGCCTAGTTTTTAAATTTCAATTTTCTTTGGTTTTCTGGTCCCCTCCGTGACAGATCGAATAAAGGACTAAATCTTGCCAGATGTGACAGAAATAATTTTGAAAGGATTTGATAAAGAAGAGTCATCGGTTATTTAATCATTACAAGTCCACAGTGAACTAAACTAAATTTGGCAAAAGGAGCTATTTATGGTATTGTTTTCTGAGATGTCCCCTCCGTGGCATGCAAAATATTGTGGAATTACCCCCAATAACAATGTCTATAACATCTATCTGAGCTTTTGCACTTTGGGACAAATTGAACAACGCTTCATTGCAGGCATCTATCTACTAATGCATTGCTTGAAAATACATGTCAGGGAGCCTGAATAATTTGGTTCACCTGGTTTTGATTTCAGAAGTCTCAATTAAGTAACGGTACTGTGATATCATCTTGGGTTTGCTTTCCTTCTCTTAAACGATTTAACAGTGCTGCAAAATCTTTATCATCCTTTTGGTGCATTATTTCTGTTAGCTCAAACATGGAAAAATATTCTTTCCATATGTTGGTAGCAAATGTACCGTAAACATTGTTACTTCTTTCAAAAATTCACTTGTCAAAAACAGGTTGCAGTTGATATAAATCTCCTACAGCAATTATACTTAAGCCACCAAATGGTCTGTTGGTACATGTATCTATTATTTGTTGGAGTCTCAGATTGAGAAAATTGAACATACCACTTCCTACCATTGAAATTCATCAATAAATATAACTTGCAACTTTCTTAATTGTGTTCAAATGGTATTCAGTCGATCTCTGTCCAATGTGCAGTAACTAAAACCTCTGTTTATTGGTATTTTGAATACAGAATGCAATGTATTCCCCTTTATATTAAATGCTGCCTTTCCTGCAGGTGCTGCTTTAGGACTTAAATGTTGTGAAGATTTTCTTGTTGTATTATGTTGAGATATCTATCAAGTGCTTGGTATAATGCATTAGTTACTGTACTTTTCCCAACGCCAGCTCCACCACTTAAAAATAATCTCAAAGGTTCATCTTTGGTCTTGACAGAATGCAGGACATGGTAAAAAACTCTCTTTGTTTTTTTTTTAAGGACAGCACAAGTTTCCTGTAATTACTATCACTCATTCTATTCTGTTGCATTTACTATATTCCTTTCTAGTACCTGGGTCAAAACAGCCAAATAGTTCACTTGGTTCTGTCTTACAAGCTAGATTTTGGTCACTGATATGTTGGGTGTTTGGAGCAACAGGTTGAGAATTTTCCTCATTATTTTGATGCTGTATCTCATCAACAGCTGCATCAAGGACATTTGAGTGGTGCTCATAATTATTTTTGTTTTCATTTACTATAATATTTGCTTGCTTGCTTGTTGCATAACCCCTGATCATAATTCACTGTCTGAAAATTTGGTTGCAGCTTTGATGGTAACAGGGAAGTGCAGGGCTGATAACAATAACAAAGCAATGCAACATATGTTTCACCTGCTCAAATTCACCCCAACATATTGAAGATTCACAGTAAAAATGACACAAGTCAAAAATTTTGAATCATGATTTGATGAAATTGCAGCAAACAATTACAAAGCATTCTTTAATTAAGGGATCATAACATGCCACAATTTAAATTCACCATGATATAAATCAATAAAGCAAATTACAGAGAAAGTGCAGATTGCTCATAAATACTGTACAACTTGGTCAAATTTGTGATGTTACTCTCAGTTCATTTTAGAGACAACTATACAATTGTTGAAAGTGAACTTTCCTTCTTTACCCTTGGCTTTAACATTTTTGGGGGTGATCCCTCTAGAAATGAACTCTTAGACCCTTTTAAAACAACAGAAACAGCTTGGTGTTCTCTATCACTTTCTCTTTGATAAGCATGAAGAGATTGTAAGTCCCTGTGACCCTACGATCCATAATTACAGCTTCTCTGGCACATCCTTGGGGAGCAGGGTGGGTGTAGTGGTGATTGCACTCAACCTCCACCATTGTGGCCCTAGTTTGATGCTGAGCTCGGACGTGTGTGGGCAAAGTTTGTTGTTGGTTCTTTCTCTCTCTGAGAGGTTTTTCTCATGGTTACCAGGTTTTTCCCCTTCCTCAAAAAACCAACATTACTAAATTCGAATTCAATCCGATGCAGGAACTCCCTGAAAACCACCTTAGGTGAGTGGAGCTTCCTGGGTAAATATCATGATTATTATTAGTTTTTTATTACCCTTTCTAAACGCCAATGAGCATGTGGTTTCCCATGAAAGAGTGATTATGTCAAATCTCAATATTAGCTTTTAATGCACAAACCCTGCACTACTGGTACGTTTCTCAAATTAATTTTCCCATGGAATTATCTCAGTCTTTTGGCACTTATTTAAACTTATTCAAGTTTATAATGATGGATGATGATATAAAATAATCAGTCGGCGGGGATGGTTCAAGGGAGCCGCCAAAAATGCTCTGAGTGGAGTTTCTTCCTCTGAGTCACTCACGGATTCTAACAAATCCACTATTTGACAATTCCACATGGAGTGGCATGGAAATTGGTGTGCTTATTTGAGAATAGTATCTCAGGAGAATTAAATTAAATCCTTTTACATTAGGAAACCTTACAACTGCCAAATAGGCATGTTATTTACCTGTCCCTCGGGGCTATGTAAGTATTCACCTGGCACTGGTACCAAGTGAATATATCACAATCATACCCCCTCGTTCCAGGTAAATAACCCTTGGATACATATCACTTCAGATGGTGTTTACCCAGATACCAGATAAAGGAACAAAAATTACGACGAGTAAATGCAATGTATAGTATCTTTTAGGGCGACCTTCAAAAGCTGGAGTTTTCTAAAGCCTTTGAACTTCCGTGCTGCTTGAACTTCCTTTTATAGACCAGATTGTCAAAAATCTCATCCTGTAATTGCATGAATTTAGTCTTTTATTTTATGTTTGGCTCATAATTTTTTTATTGGGCACGAACAGAAGAGGGTAATTATCATATTACCACATGAAGGGAAGTAATTTTGTCCATTTTTAGTCCTCAAAATACAGTACCTCTCAAAGATTACTACGATATAAATAAATACCATGTAAGCTAGTAGTGTCATGTACATGTAGATGGACTGGTTATGAACCTCGAGACACAGTGACAGGGTGTGGTTTGGCATGGGTCAGGGCCTAGAATGACAAAACAAAAATAAAAGGAAAGAACAACTGGTTCAAGGTTCATGACCAATCCCCAACATCATCAACGTATGTTGAAAATCCCAAGCTGACCATAAACACGGAAAAGCTGCCTGAAAACAACGTTGTATTCTTAAGATACTCCCTTAAGGGTGGTAGGTAGTATGTCTCTGACCCACAGTCCATGGACTACTCCAATGGAACAGGTCCAAAGGCGTCGATTCTTTCAATGTAACAGGAGAAGTAACCACAAATAAGGAATGCTCGCATTTAACATAACTTATAGGGCATTTTCATTTTGTTGAATTAATCATGATCAAAGGTTAAGAAACTTTCCTGATAACAGAGAACTGAACAGTGGGTGGATGTGAATAGTTTATTGTATGATTTCTTTCTTATTGGTCAGGCATTGTACATTAAAAATCAAGTTGGATGGATATAGGTATTTTGTCATTTTCAGACTTGGTTATTTATTTTTGCGACAATGTAATAGTTTCTGCAATGTTATTTCCTCATGTAATGACCTCATACAGTAAATTATGATCTCCTGCAAACTTTGGGCCTTCACGGACCAAAGCACTTTAGGATTCCTATTGATGTTCCTTTTTGTTGTGTGAGGCATGCGAGTAGTAACAACCACATCAACACACATATTGTAAAGGATAAAGATCATCTCCTTGTATATTGTTACACAGTACATGTAGGAGGTATGTTGTGGGTCAATTTTTTCTGGATTAACAGTAGGTCATGGGAATATTTAGGAAAAATAAAAAGCAAAAATGAACTGGTTTGAAGAATTTGTTAACCAGGTACAAAATTTGAACTGCGAACAGGTATATATCTCCAAACAGTGTGATACCAGTTATTTCTTGCTTTTCCTAAACCCCATATTTAAACCATGAAGTACCAATTATTTAGATGTTACTGTTTTTCAAAGACAGTGTTTAAAAACACACTGTATAAACCACCGTAAGACTAAGGAACAGAATGTAAGTTAAGACCTGACTCAAACGGTAGCTCCTTAAATGCTGTTTGAACATTTATTTTCATGGGCCGCACATTTTTAAATGGAGGAACCACTGCGCTGCAGGACAGAGTTTAATGACGGCTATGCCCAATAAACGTTATATACATGTTTGACAAATTCGGCACGTTAGTGAGGATCGATTTAACCCCAATTAGAGGAAAAGGCACGACTAAGACTTCAAATGCAGGGTTTTGCCCCTAGAAAGAACTCAGTCATGGACCTCGTTAAAAATTTTTTTCTATGTTTGAACATCTGAAATGGATGACTAAAACTTTATTGTACACCTCCCAAAGATGGGTTGGGTACAAATTAGGTAATAAAAAGTACAATAATGTGTCAGACTATTCTTGTTTTAAAAACTTCTCAAGAATCTTTGCTTTGATTTTTTCTTAAAGGTTACGGCTAACGTTTGCACAGTTTTAAATCTTAGTCTAACGAAGTCAACACTACTATCCATTTACTATCCTGTAACCGAACTGTCCACTGACCAGCAGCAGTTTACAATTAAGGAATGTTAAGTTGTTGGGAGTTTCTTGGTATGCGGTCAGATATATCTGGTCTATAGTTACAAAAAATTTGAAATCAGGCGGGGGCACAGCCTGTGATAGCATCGCGGGAGATAAAGCTGCTCTTTTGCAGAGAACCACCCAAAGTTTTTGAGGGATATTATTGGTCTATTTCCTTGCGCCAGTAAATTATCTGAGCCGAAAAAGTTCTGGACAAGTTGTAGACCAGACTGAAGAGCGAGTAGTATAATCTACTAAAAACAAGCGAATTTTTGATGGTCACTAATTAGGCCGAGGTTAAATGCGTGCTTTGATCGATTAAATCTGAGCTTATTTACTCATGACAAGATGAAACTACCATTGAAAGGGGATGATCAAATGACAGAGTAGGTGTCAACGTTGCTCGTGAGATCTTTGATTGGACTTTGATGGCACTAGTTCCTTTCCGAGCTTGAAATCGGATAATCTGCGGATCATTGGGGCGGGTGCCAAAGGACCATAAAGCTTTGTCTTCGCCTTTGTATTCGCGGGGTTGAGCACAAGAAAATTGTTGCAACACCGGTTATGGATTAAAAAGAAATCATTATGGATAACTTGTCCTTTGCTTTGTCACCGTCCCCCTGCGTGACTATTTTTGGATTGAAGATCTTCAACGTCAAACAAGGAGAGGTCTGACGTTTACACCAATTCAGGAAGTGCAAATTTCTTTGAGATTCTATTGGAACAGGACCTTTTCAGAGGGTTACTGGTGATTTATTTGGTGTTTCTATATTTGCTGCATGAGCAGCAGGTTTCAAGTGCTATTGCGATACTAAAAGGAACAATTCCTGTCCTTTCTAGAGAAACCTGGCTGATACCAAGAGAAAGTTTTATGCTGTTGCGCACTTTCCAGATGTGAGCAGGGTCCATTTGGATTGTACCCCCATTCAGGATCATATATACAAACAAACAAAAATGCTGTGGCATTTCCGAACAAGAAGGCAGTCTTTACTTGTCCAAGCCATTTGTGCTAGTGATGTGCCTGTGTTACTGACATCGTAGTCACACTGGCCCGGATTCGACTCGTGCATATTTGAGACCAGCAAGATCGCAGACAAATTAAGGGATGGAGCTAGTAATGGCATTATTGTGGGTGATAGTGGCTACGCTGGTAGAGCACATTTAATGACACCAATCATCAAGCGAATGGAAGTTGGAGGTGTGCTCTACACTGCACATAGGCTTAATAGGTGCATTATTGAGAGATTCTGTGGATTGATAAAGAGATGTTTTCCAGGTCTGTACGTGGGATTGCGCACCACCTTGGCGAATTCCCTTGTCGTTGTTGTGACCACTGCAGTGTTGTATAATTTCGTTCATGATGCATCGAGAGACAGAAGATTGTTGCTGCAGCAGACGCAAGTGGTAATGACAGCTAATTATTTCACAATAATTTGCTTCGTAAGATTAATTAATTGAATTGTATGTAACATTTATTGACAAACAAAAAAGCGGAAGAAATTAATTAATCTTTTAATTCTTGGTTGTGTGTTTGGTAATTTGATGATGGTTTACATATTAAATTAATATTTCAAGGTGTACTCTGATAATTAAATTACAAACTGCATGAAGGGCGAGGTACAGTTACATGTAGGCCTAACATTAAACTTGTAGAGAAAAAGCTGTGAAAAGATCTTAACCCTGATCTTGCTCGTGAAAATCTTTAACCTTGGGGACCTTGGCACCAATTCACATGTAATAAGCCTTTCACCTTGTCCATGTCACGCCGTATCATATTATATTGAGTTCTTTTCCTGCATCATCATTAAATTCCTGCTCTAGAGGATCAACTTAGGCTGCGTTTTGTCTGCGATTAATTTGCTTAATCCACGTTGGGGATGGAAAGGAGCTTTTCATCCTCCATCAATTTTTTCTTGCTTCCCAATGATGTTGTAAGTAGTGCTCCTTTTCAAGTTTAGTTTCAACCTGCCTCCGAATCCTTGAAGCTGACTGACATTGATGAATACCATCAGGATTTTGGGAGCTTAAATGTAGTTAAAAAAATTCATTCCATGCCTTTGCCTTTTTTGCCAACGTTTTGCTGTAGACGCCTTTGCTTTCCCACTTCTGGAAAGTATCTACCCAAATGGGGCGATAAGTTTTTTTTTGTTATTTGCTGAAATTTATTGTGGTGAAGCCATGTTGCAGAGACACAACCCCCTATGGTTTGCATACGAAATACCTCTGCAGGCAATTCATTTCCTTGGGAGACATTGTTTAGCCATTGACTTGAGAAAACATTTTAGCCACGTTTCAATGTAATGAATTTTAAAACATCGTTTAGCCATTGTTTTTCGAAACCGCTTCTAAACCGCCAGCTCAGCCCTAAATAATGGGTAACGTAGACTGTTAAATCATCAGACCTTTCAGTTAAAAATGTTTAGAGGTACATGTTCAGTTCCCTCTCTTGACACACCATGAGTAAAACATCTCCAACCAGATTAGTTATATTGATACACTGTGGTCACTTACATCAAAATCAGTCTTTGGCCTGATACCATTTTCTCTGGTTTTCCTTTTAAGTGGACAGTACTTTCGATGCTGACCTTGCTTGTAATAGTGAAAGGTTCGTGGTAGTGCGCTGTGAAAAAAGAGATCATTATTTAATGTCTGTTCGTTGTTGTTGCAGGTTTTGTAGCGGAAAGGTTTGCTGATGTACATTGGTATGAAAAATTTTGACTTTCTTGAATGTTGAAGTTCTGTCGCTGACAGGCTCTTGGCATCCAAGTCCCTGTCTTTACGGGGGGTGAGGAGCAGACTGGTCTTGTATTGGTGTCAATCAGATGGCTACCGTAATCTAGGGTAAAATTTACATTTAGTTCATATTTCACTCTGCAGATAATGTTACCTAACTACTTGATTTTGTTTCAATCCAGCAATTTACCAGGTTTTACATTCGAGTTCAGATGCTATTCTTACCCAAACAGTTGTTAAGGTTTTGATGATGATGCAACCTTAGGGATCTTGACAATTCCATTAGTTCGAAATTTGTACGGCGAGCAAGGCAACTATTCTCAAACTGTGAAGGGAATTCTCGGAGGTCAGCCTACGTCATACGACCTCGCAGCAATCGCTATCTGACACTGCTTCTAGGTAGTAAATAATGATGCCAAGTTGTAATCACATCACTTAAACATGGGATTAGATCAATCTTTCTTATCACAATGGAAACAAAGAGGGCACGTGGCCTCACCAAAGGAGTCGTCGACTAGAAAAGATAAACGAATCATACCGATCTAATGACTGAAGGAAAAACAATGTCGATGAAGTGAACGGGAAAATAAACGAACTGAAAGAAGAATTTTACAAATTTGAAGCCGCGCATAAGACATTTCATAGTCCGTTGAGGGAAAGAGAGGCTAATAGAGGAGTCGACAAGTATTTAGACTCGGTATTCGACCCAGTAGAAAACTTGCAAGAAAATGTCGACGCCGGCTCACGGGGATCGAACACGCGACGGTAATAAACTCTTTCCAGGTGCAAGTTAAAACCAGAGGACAGTGTGTCCCAAACGTTGGCACACGGTCTATTGTGTGTCAAGCATCATGACTCTTCATGCTCATCGAAAACATCACGATCTTCGTCCGCTAGTGTGCTAGAGGAAAAGGTCACAGCTTAGAAATAGATGTGAAAGGAGATAAGGTCGCACCTATAGTTAATTCAATCGGATCAGAGAAACTCCCAGAAAAGTCCACCCCATTTTAACCCTACTTTGCAGTCTGTTGCAAAAATCAGAGGAACTGGCAAGGCAGTTTAATCCAGAAGCCTCTGCACGGTTGAAAGACGTGGGTGGAAGAGCCAACAACTGGCCAAAACCTGTACCTCAGGCCACCTCAGTTACTCCACAAAAGGGTGCATATTCAGCTCCCTAGAGGCTGTCCGCCTAAGAATTCGACCACATTAAATTCGGGTAAAAAATTTTGAATTATCCTTTCAAATTTCTCCACGAAACATAGCTTTGACATAAGGTAAAAGGGCAAATAAATTTATTGGTTTTTTATTCTCGATAACAGTCTCGAGATTTTATGGCGAATGTGATCCGATACCCGAAACCCTGATTGGGACACTTTTACAAAAACGAAATTAGCCTTCTTTAGGATGCTTTGCCGCCCGCAGCGTTAGATATTTAGCGGTCGAAGGATAGAAATTACACCAAGCATTCGATACATCATTTTGACTTTAAAAGAAATGGTAAAATCAAACCGGAGTATGGAAAAACGGACTAAAATTGTAGTGCCTTAAATGGGACAATGTCAACGCCAGTATCAAAAACGTGGGCCAAGTGGCGTCGTGAAAAGCGGAAATTTCTCATAATTCTGACTTATTCGGAGAACCTCTTGGATTTTTCTAAAAAGAATTAAGGTAGATACCTGAAACCATGAGGTAAAAGTTTATTGGCATTCTTCCACGTGAAAAGTTACGCTCGTATGGAAAATAACACAAATTCGCCATTTGGCGATCAACCTCATAGTGAAGCCACCTGAGCAAGGGATTGGTTTCAGCTTATATTTGCTGATTGTTGAAGCTCAAATATCAGTTTAAAGTGATAGATGTATGCTTTAGTAATGAACTGATAACAAATATAGCATACGATGTAAAACTTACTCCACGGAGAAGTCTTTCAAACTATCCATTGAACGTGAAATTGATGTGTTTGAATGGCTGCGATCCCACAACTCGTACTGTCTTTGCAGCCTGCAAATCTGCCATAAGAGGAAAAACCAAAATCCCGAGACTTCCCTTGATTATACAGTAATCAATTCATTGATATTTGGCCCAAATCATGCAAACTTCTGTTTCTGAAGAGAAAGTCAATCATTTCATCAAGTTTGTACTCATTAAATCGGGGATGAAAACGCGTTTTTTTGAACAAATGATTGGTTTTAACTTGTAAACACCGCTGACAATTATTTGCCGTGATTACATTAGCAGTGGAAGGCGGATGGGGGTAAAGAGGGCCACACATTTAATTTTATTTTTTCCTATATATTTTTTCATCAGGACTAATTTCAGTCCAAAAACAATAAACTTCGAGCAGTTCTGATAGATATCATGTCAATTTCTTACAGCTGCTTACATGGAGGCTCACACAACATAGTAATCAACAGTGGCACCTCACATAAGGTCTGCGTACTGAAATGCACATACGCATGTTCGATTTAACCACCTATAATTACATCGTCAACATGGCTGACGTTATTCAGGCCCTTCAAACACACGGATATTTCTGCACAAAAGCAGCCAAGTGTTCTACCAACTCTTTTTTTCTGGCCTTTGATTTAAATGAAATATCGAAGTTTTTCAGGATGGCTTTCAACATGGCCAATCCTCTCTGGAAAAAAGCGACGGTTATTCTCTTCATCTCGGGTGTTTCTCATGTCATGCTGAAACTTGACATGGATCTGCCTTAGAGCCTGTTTTTTCACCACGTTCAAACTTTGCATTCAACTAGGTCTTAACCTTTGCAGTAAAACGTGTTGAAACACGAGGCTTTGAAAGAGCCCATCCTGTGGCTCCGATCTGAAGGCGGTTGATATCTTGCCGTTTCTTCTGAGTCTCGCGCATGCCAATGCCGCTTGTCACTGCCATCTGCTGGTACTTGATCAACTGTGGAACCAACGCTCGGCCCATTCTCTCCTCATGTGGTCGGTTAAAAAAAGCTTTAGGAACATCGGGCCTCTTTTGTTGATTTCCAATTTCAGCACGTATTTCAAGCTCACAGAAGTTGCTTGAGAACCTCTTGACATCCAGGTTCTGGGACATTTTTTCCAAACAGGTGGGCATTCTGCATTTCGCTTCTTCCATGTCATTAATCTCTGGGGTGAGACATGGCGGTGGCGTGCATTTCTCATGGTAAAATAAAAGTTCATCATTCTCTTGAACAATAAGCCCAGTTGCCTCTTGCTGCCCCCTACAACTATGTCATCAAAAAGGAATTAGCCTTCCCTGTAATATGTCATATGCTCTCCAAAGGCGAAAGGAGCTTGCTGAAGCCATCAATTTTGTTTTACCTTGAGATTCGTCTCTTTCTCGTCGATGGCACACACGGATGCACTTACCCAACGGACTGGTCTCCTCGAAAAGAGCAGTGCGCCATGTTTGCCGCTGCCACACGTTGATGTCATGCCTTCGTCACAATAGCAAAAAATTGAACTCTTCATGGGGCACAAAATTCTGTCACACACACCCTTACCATAGGCAGGCTTGGATTAGTTATAACGTTTCAC
>NC_090891.1:8914095-8923085 GCF_036669925.1 Montipora capricornis | reverse complement strand
CAGCCATTTTTAAATGGAGGAACCACTGCGCTGCAGACAGTTAAGAGGCTATGCCAATCAACGTTATATACATGTTTGACAAATTCGGCACGTTAGGGATAGATTTAACCCATTAGAGGAAAAGGACGACTAAGACTTTCAAATGCGGTTTTGCCCTAGAAAGAACTCAGTCATTGACCTCGTTAAAATTTGAATGAATGGATGAATAAAACTTTATTGTACACTCCCAAAATGGGTTGGGTACCATGGTAATAAAAAGTACAATAATGTGTCAGACTATTCTTGTTTTAAAAACTTCTCAAGCATCTTTGCTTTGATTTTTCTTAAAGGTTACAGTACGTTTGCACACTTTTAAATCTTAGTCTAATGAAGTCCACACTACTATCCATTTACTATCCTGTACCGAAATGTCCACTGACCAGCAGCAGTTTTACAATTAAGGAATGTTAAGTTGTTGGGAGTTTCTTGTCATGCGGTCAGATATCTGTCCTCTAGTTACAAACTTTGACATCAGGTGGGGCACAGCCTGTGATAGCATCGCAGAGATAAAGCTGCTCTTTTGCAGAGAACCACCCAAAGTTTTTGAGTGATATTATGTGGTCTATTTCCTTGCGCCAGTAATTATCTGAGCCGCAAAGTTCTGGACAAGTTGTAGACCAGACTGAAGAGCAGTAGTATAATCTACTAAAAACAAGCGCATTTTTGATGGTCACTAATAGGCCGAGGTTAAATGCGTGCTTTGCTCAATTAATCTGAGCTTATTTACTCATGCAAGATGAAACTACCACTGAAATGTGATTATCAAATTACAGAGTAGGGTCAAATGTTACGCTGAGATCTTTGATGGACTTTGATGGCACTAGTTCCTTTCCGAGCTTGAAATCGGATAATCTGCGGATCATTGGGCGGCTGCCAAAGACCATAAGCTTTGTCTTCGCCTTTGTCTTCTCGGGGTTGAGCACAAGAAAATTGTTGCAACACCGGTTATGGATTAAAAAGAAATCATTATGGATAATGTCCTTTGCTTTGTCACCGTCCCCAACGCGGAAATATTTTGGATGAAGATCTTCAACATCAAACAAGGAGAGGTCTGCCGCTCACACCAATTCAGGAAGTGCAAATTTCTTTGAGATTCTATTTGACAGGAACTTTTCAGAGGGTTACTGGTGATTTATTTGGTGTTTCTATATTTGCTGCATGCGCAGCAGGTTTCAAGGCCTATTGCGAGACTAAAAGGACAATTCCTGTCCTTTCTAGAGAACCTGGCTTATACCAAGAGAAAGTTTTATGCTGTTGCGCACTTTCCAGATGTGAGCAGGGTCATTGATTGTACCCACATCAGGATCATATATCCAAACAAAGAAAATGCTGTGGCATTTCCGAACAAGAAGCAGTTTTACTTGTCCAAGCCATTTGTGCTAGTGATGCCTTTGTTACTGACATCGTAGCCCACTGGCCCGGATCGACTCGTGCATATTTGAGAACAGCAAGATCGCAGACAAATTAAGGGATGGAGCTATTAATGGCATTCTTGTGGGTGACAGTGGATACGCTTGTAGAGCACATTTAATGACACCAATCCTCAAGCGAATGAATGTAGGAGGTGTGCTCTACACTGCACATAGGCTTACTAGGTGCATTATTGAGAGATTCTGTAGATTGCTAAAGAGATGTTTACCATGTCTGTACGTGGGATTGCGCACCACCTTGGCGAATTCCCTTGTCGTTGTTGTGACCACTGCAGTGTTGTATAATTTCGTCCTGATGCATCGAGAGCAAGATTGTTGCTGCAGCAGACGCAAGTGGGAATGCCAGCTAATTATTTCACAATACTTTGCTTCGTAAGATTAATGAATGAATTGAATTGCTGTAACATTTATTGACAACAAAAAAGGAAAGAAATTAATTAATCTTTTAATTCTTTTGTTTTGTAATTTATGATGGTTACATATTACATTAATATTTCAAGGTGTCCTCTGATAATTAAATTACAACCTGCATGCAGGGTAGGGTACAGCTACATGTAGGCTAATTAAACTTTAGAGAAAAAGCTGTGAAAAGATCTTAATCTGATCTGCTCGTGAAATCTTTAACCTTGGGGGACTTGGCCCCACTTCACGTGTAATAACTTTCACCTTGTCCATGTCCCGCCTTATATCAAGTTCTTTTCCTGCATCATCATCAAATACATGCTCTAGAGGATCAACTTAGGCTGCGTTTGTCTGCGATTAATTTGCTTACTCCACTTGGGGAGGCAGGAGCTTTTCCTCCTCCATCATTTTTTCTTGCTTCCCAATGATGTAAGTAGTGCTCCTTTTCAAGTGTAGTTTCAACCTGCCTCCAGCATCCTTGAAGCTGACTGACATTGCCTTTGATACCATCAGGATTTTGGGAGTTAAATGTAGTTAAAAATTCCTTCCATGCCTTTGCCTTTTTTGCCAACGTTTTGCTGTCATAGCCTTTGCTTTCCACTTCTGGAAAGTCTCTACCCAATGGGGCCGATAAGTTTTTTTTTATTTGCTGAAATTTATTGTGTGAAGCCATGTTGCAGAGACACAACCCCTCTCTGGTTTGCATACGAAATAACTCTGCAGGCAATTCATTTCCTTGTGAGACATGGTTTAGCCATTGACTTGAGAAAACATTTTAGCCACGTTTCAATGTAATGAATTTTAAACATCGTTTAGCCATTGTTTTTCGAAACAGCTTCTAAACCGCAGCTCAGCCCTAAATAATGGTTAACGTAGACTGTTAAATAATCAGACCTTGCAGTTAAAAATGTTTAGATGTACATGTACATTTCCCTATCTTGAACACCACTAGTAAACATCTCCCACCAGATTAGTTATATTGATCCACTGGGGTCACTTACATCAAAATCAGTCTTTGGCCTGATACCATTTTCTCTGGTTTTCCTTTTAAGTGACAGTAATTTGACTGACCTTGCTTGTAATAGTGAAAGGTTCGTGGTAGTGCGCTGTAGAAAAAGAGATAAATTATTTAATGCTGTTAGTTGTTGTTGCAGGTTTTGTAGCGAAAGGTGCATGTACGTTGGTATGAAAAATTTTGACTTTCTTGAATGTTGAAGTTCTGTAGCTTCACAGGGCTTGGCATCCAAGTCACTGTCTTTATTGGGGGGTGAGGAGCAGACTGGTCTTGTATTGGTGTTATCAGATGGCTACCTTAATTAGGGTAAATTTACATTTAGTTCATATTTCACTCTGCAGATAATGTTACCTAACTACTTGATTTTGTTTCAATCCAGCATTTTACATGTTTTCATTCGAGTTCAGATGCTATTCTTACCCAACCAGTTGTTAAGTTTCTGAGTATGATGCAACCTTAGGATCTTGACAATTACATTAGTTCGAATTTGTACGGCGAGCAAGCAACTATCTCAAACTGTGAAGGAATTCTCGGAGGTCAGCCTACGTCATAAGACCTCGCGCAATCGCTATCTGACACTGCTTATAGGAGTGAGTACCGGATGCCAAGTTGTAATCACATCAATTAACATGGGATTAATCAATCTTTCTTATCACAATGGAAACAAAGAGGGCATGTGGCCTAGCAAAAAGAGTCGTGACTAGAAAGATTAACAAAATTACCGATCTAATGACTGAAGAAAACAATGTCGATGAAGTGAACGGGAAAATAAACGAACTGAAAGAAGCATTTTACAAAATTGAAGCTGCGCATAAGACATTTCATAGCCAGTTGAGGGAAAGAGAGGCTATAGAGGAGTTGACATCGTATTATGACTCGGTATTCGACCAAGTAGAAAACTTGCAAGAAAATGTAGACGCAGGCTCACGGGGATCGAAACGACAAGGCTAATAAACTCTTTCCAGGTGCAAGTTAAACCAGAGGACAGTGTGTCAAACGTTGGCACACGTTCTCTTGTGTGTCAAGCATCATGCTCTTCATGCTCATCGAAAACATCACGCTCTTCGTCCGCTAGTGCTAGAGGAAAGGCCACAGCTAGAAATGGATGTGAAAGGAGATAAGGTCGCACCTATAGCTAATTCCATTGGATCAGAGAACCTCCCAGAACAGTCCACCCCCTTTAACCCTACTTTGCCGTCCGTTGCAAAATCAGAGGAACTGGCAAGGCAGTTTAATCCAGAAGCCTCCGCACGGTGAAAGAAGTGGGTGGAAGAGCCAACACCTGGCCAAAACTCTGTGCCCCAGGCCACCTCAGTTACTCCACCAAAGGGTGATATTCAGCTCTTAAGAGGCTGTCCGCCTAAGAATCGACCACTTAATTCGGGTCAAACTTTTGATTTCCTTCAAAATTTCTCCACGAAACAAGGTTGACATAAGGTAAAAGGAAATACATTTATTTGGTTTTTATTCTCGATAACAGTCGAGATTTTATGGAGAATGTGATCGAAACCCGAAACCCTGAAATTGGGCCTTTTACGAAACCGAAATTAGCCTTCTTTCGGATGCTTGCCGCCGAGCGTATATTTAGCATTTGAAGATAAGAATTACACCGGCATTCGATGCATCATTGTACTTAAAAGAAATGGTAAAATCAAACCAGAGTATGGAAAATTACTAAAATTGTAGTGACTTAAATGGGACAATGTCAACGCCATTATCAAAACGTGGGCCAAGTGGCGTCGTGAAAAGCGAAATTTCTCATAATTCTGACTTATTCGGAGAACCTCTTGTATTTTTCTAAAAAGTATTAAGGTAGATCCCTGAAACCATGAGGTAAAGTTTATTGGCATTCTTCCACGTGAAAAGTTACGATCGTAATAAAACGACACAAATTCGCCATTTGGCGATCCACCTCATAGTGAAGCCACCTGAGCAAGGGATTGGTTTCAGCTTATATTTTCTGATTGTTGAAGCTCAAATATCAGTTAAATTGATAGATGCAGCTTTAGTAATGAACTGATAAAAATAATAGCATACGATGTAAAACTTACTCCAGACAAGTCTTCAAACTATCCATTGAACGTGAAATTGATGTGTTTGAATGGCTGCGAACCCACGACTCGTACTGTCTTTGCAGCCTGAAAATCTGCCCTAAGAGGAAAACCAAAATCCCGAGACTTCCCTTGATTATACAGTAATCAATTCATTGATATTTTGCCCAAATCATGCAAACTTCTGTTTCTGAAGAGAAGTCAATCATTTCATCAAGTTTGTACTCATAAATCACTGTGAAATTGGTGAAAAATGATTTTGTTTTGACTTGTAACACCGCTGACCAATATTGCAGTGATTACATTAGCAGTGGAAGGCGGATGGGGGTAAAGAGGGCCACACATTTATTTTTATTTTTCCTATTCTTATTTTTTCATCAGGCTAATTTCGGTCCAAAAACAATAAACTTCTAGCAGTCTGATAGATATCATGTCAATTTCTTAAGCTGCTTACATGGAGGCTAACACAACATAGTAATCAACAGTGGCACCTCACATAAGCTCTGCGTACTGAAATGCACATCCGCATGTTCGCTTTAACCACCTATAATTACATCGTCAACATGGCTGACGTTATTCAGGCCCTTCAAAACACGGATATTTCTGCACAAAAGCAGCCAAGTGTTCTACCAAATCTTTTTTTCTGTCCTTTGATTTAAATGAAATATCGAAGTTTTTCAGGATGGCTTTCAACATGGCCACTCCTCTCTGGAAAAGCGACGGTTATTCTCTTCATCTCGGGTGTTTCTCATGTCTGCTGAAACTTGACTGGGATCTGCCTTCAAGCCTGTTTTTTCACCAAGTTCAAACTTTGCATTCAAATATGTCTTAACCTTTGGAGTAAAACGTGTTGAAACACGAGGCTTTGAAAGAGCCCATCCTTGGCTCAGATCTGAAGGCGCTGTATCTGCCGTTTCTTCTGAGCTGCGAATGCCACTGCCGCTTGTACTGCCATCTGCTTGTACTTGATCAACTGTGGAAAAACGCTCGGCCCATTCTCTCCTCATGTGGTCGTAAAAGCTTTCGGACATGGGCCTATTTTTGTGATTTCCAATTTCAGCACGTATTTCAAGCTCACAGAAGTTCTTGAAAACCTCTTGACATCCAGGTTCTGGACATTCAAACAGGTGGCTTTCTTCATTCGCTTCTTCCATGTCATTAATCTCTGGGGTGCTGACATGCAGGTGGCGTGCATTTCTCATGGTAAAAAAGTCATCATTCTCTTGAACAATAAGCCCAGTTGCCTCTTGCTGCTCTGCAACTATGTCATCAAAAGGAATTAGCTTTCCCTGTCCTATGTCATATGCTCTCCAAAGGCGAAGGAGCTTGCTGAAGCCATCAATTTTGTTTACCTCGAGATTGTTCTTTTTCTCGTCGATGGCACACACGGATGCACTTACCCCATGGACTGGTCTCTCAAAAAGAGCAGTGCGCATGTTTGCCGTGCAGTTGATGTCATGCCCTTCGTCACAATAGCAACGAATTGAACTCTTCATGGGGCACAAAATTCTGTCACACACATCCTTACCATAGGCAGGCTTGGAGTAGTCATAACGTTTCACCTGAACGCCTAACCTCAGCCCGACGTCTTTCAAAGATGCATTGAGGGCATTGTTATGATAGCATCCCGCCTCATCCGATCGAAGAAACACTCTGTTAATTAAGGGGTTCAATGCCAAGATATTCTTTAGAAGATTCTCAAAAATAGAGCATACTGTGAACCAGTCCTGCTGGCAGTAATCAAACAGGTGGGCGTATGTTTGGACTTCCACTTCACTGGATGCGTCTTATTTTAAAATGACGGTCGAGATGCGCCAGCTGATTCCTCTTTTAGTTAACCAGTCTGACTGCCTCTCCCTGTATCTCATTTGTAAGAATTTCATCGCCCAGTCCATTACTACCAAGGCAGAGCTATCGTTAAGATTGCTTATGATGTCTTGCTTTGCCTTGTATTGATTCACCGATCGCAAAATATGGGCTTTCCACTGAAGAATCTCAGTTCTGGCCTGTTCAAAGTCATACAAGAGATCCTCTGGATATTCTTTGCTGTATATAGAGGCAGATGATTCAAGAATCTGTTTCTTTACATCGTTTATGACATTTTTAAGGTCCTCACACATGTAACATCTCAAATGATGCCTATGATCACATTCCTCTTTAAAATCCTTCTCAACTGGGTCACTTAAAGCAAATTCTCGGCAGTGATCTTTGCAAAGTGAGCTTTCTTCGGTGCAGTGAACTCGGTAAAATTATGAGTCTTTAGATATCGTTTTCCCTCTTGCAGTCTTTTTTGTGCACGTATGCACCACTCCCTGTCACTCCCTTTTTCCTAGAGATCATCTACAATTCTCTCCATTGTTTGAAAACCCATAGCACCATCGGCAGCGATATTATCTAATCCCTTAAGTGACCTAGAATGACAGAAAAGCTATCGATTATAAATGAGTAACGAACTGTACAAAGGATAATTGATTTTCAGGGACCAAAATTGGGGGAGTTACCTTCAGATATCGTATCCACGTTTAGTCGTGTAAGAGTCTATTAGGTATACGTCTAAATGATATACAGTTGTAAGTGTTTCTTCCGTCTTTGGGCCGGGTTTTTTTTCTTTTCTTTACCCAAGGACTTTTTTCTGCTTTTGATTTTTCCATAAGAGTTATTAGTGTTGTAACTTTATTTGAAAATACGTTTTTTCTAAAGAACTCTGCCGCTTTTTGAGATTTTTAACATTTTCCTTTTGTAAACGCTAGATAAAATGACTGACTTAAATTTTGTCAAATAAAAAGAAACCTGATTTTTTTGGAATCTGAAGGTGGGAAGTAACCTTAAATATTTTGAGTCCGGTCATAGCGGCATTTGTAACAGCAGCTGCATTACTCTTAACGGATCGGAAGGTATAGGAATATCTCCATTTTGCCAAAGAAAGATCTAACCTAAATTTTTGCATCTGTTAAAACCTAAATTTGTCATATATAAGGTTAAAACGAGGTTCCTTTATAATACATTGCTAGCCTTGATACAAAAACATAAGCAATCGCCTCGAAGCATAATTTTCAAATAATGAAATCATGAAACCTACCCAAGGGAACTCATTTCAGCAATAATGGCATTTCTTAAGCTGTCCGTCGATTCGTTACTAGTAACGTCTTGTTTTCCAGCGGCACGTTTTCCGCCTTTGACCCTTTTGGCATGGGTTTTGCCTTTGCCTTTGGTGTCTTTGCCCATTGTATTGTGTCTACGTCCTGAATTTTACTTGACTGAGCGATATAAAAAACGTGTTGCAATGCGATGCTTTTCCCGGGAAATCTTGATCTATTGTCACAGATGCTAGGAGGTCCTGTGTTTCCATTGGTTTGCGGTTTTATCAGGCGAGATAATCTCCAGGTGTGGCGCGAGTTGTTTATGAACCTTTACAAGCGAAAATCTCCCATATGATTTTGGGAGGAATACATCCACTTTGACCGAATTTATAGGGTATGCAGATTTGGCGGATTGTCCTGAAATTTCGCCAGAACATTCCAGAGATAATGAGAAACAAAAGTGTGTCTGGAAATTTTGATGTTTAACATATTTTTCGCGTGGCGTCCATTTACACAACATGTCTCGCACATTTTTAGCTACTCCAACTTTAGATGTGGATATCTAGGCAACCAATCAGAATATCGAAAAAGCCTGACACAATTTTGTTGATTGATGCCTTGTGAATAAGACTGTGCAGCCATTTTGCTCGTACTTTGGAATCCGATAGCCGATAAATTCAATAGAAGAACCCTCGGTCCTTTCACGCCTTACTGGTTTCTGACACTTCCTGAAAGAAAACTTCGCTAAAATTGTATATTTTTCGTCAAGTACATTTATTAAGCTTTCTAATGATATATAGTTTGTTGGGGTTTTATTTAAACTGGCGCGCGTACAACGTTTTTGCCGAAGGGCACCCGCGAAGGTGGGAAGTAACCTTAAAAGTGTGTATCAGGTGCTGGTGGCCTATGTCTGTACAGCCCCCTTCCCCCCCCCCCCCCCTCCCTCCTTCCTCCCCCAATCCCACGAGCGGTT